>NC_090248.1:58940068-59052568 GCF_037325665.1 Littorina saxatilis | reverse complement strand
GGGTGAGAAAGGGGGGAGAGAGGGAGGGAGGGAGGAACAGAGAAAAGGAGAGACGTGTGTAACAAAACCAACGGCCACTGTCCTAGTTCCTGTAAAGGATCATTTAAACCACCTTTGTGTGATTCACGTGAGTATATCTCTATTTATCCTACTTACGTGAAAGAGACGTAAGTAGGATAAATAGAGATATACTCACGTGAATCACACAAAGGTGGTTTAAATTATCCTTTACAGGAACTAGGACAGTGGCCGTTGGTTTTGTTACACACGTCGTTCATAGCGCAGCTACCACAACTTTTGTTGCAGTTCACACCGTAGTGGCCGTCCTCACAAACTGTAAGCAATGTGAGGCACATATATTTGTTATACTTTCAACGAAATCAAAATTAGCATTTTCCGACTTGTTTTCCTGTAACATTCTTTGCTCTTATTGAGTATGGGTTGCCATTTTCTTCTTCTTTGCTGTCTTTTACCTTCTCTGTCTCTAACGAAGACGTTACTATTTCTAGTCGAGTAGACCTGAAGGATAGCTTGACAAAAATGGGTATTTGCTTACTTTGTTTATAAGCATCCAAACATGCAGACTTTGATTTTGATTTTTGCAGAGGTGCAAAATCAAGCCAAAGGAGTTGGAGGAGAATGTCAAAGACCGATCGCGCTGGCGAGGGCGAGCCCTAATCCACAAAGCCTCTGCCGACTTTGAGAAGGCCCGTTGTCAGAAACCTTTTGCTGCAAGAAAGCAACGCCACAGCGCAACACAGGCAGTGACCACAATTATTCCAGACTCTGCGCATCCAGGCTAGGCTTGCAGAGCCACCTCCGAGTTCACCGATAAGCTGCAGAATGCAAAAGGTCTTCCCGAAGGACAACCAATCCAAAACGATAAAACCCAACAATCATCATTCTTGTTTGCCTTGTTTGTATCATATTTATCCACTTCAAATCGTTATATCAACATTCTAGTGAATGTTTCGTTTTGTTAAAGATGAAACGTTCCATTAACTAAAATGTGAATGTTTTATTTTGACTTAAATTAAACGTTTCAATCATTTAACCGTTTTTGATGTTTGATTCTTGTCTAAGATTGATTCAAGAAGGAAAACGGAAAGAAGTCACAGGCACGAAGTCCACTCCTGGTCCTTCGTCCCATTTTTTTCTCCCCGTGAAAAAAAGAAAAAATGTATCTGTACGTTTTGCAAAATTGTGATAAAGACTTACGTGTTTTGCACAGGGGCAGCTGAAATCCAGGTTGACAAGAATTGCAAGTTCCGTTGACTTTATTGCACGGCTGACCTCCATCACAATGACCGCACCACTCTTTGCAGTCCTGTCCAAAGCGACCATCGCTGCAATCTGCAAGCAGTCACACGCACTTCACGTCCATATCACAAGGTAACTAAAAGCAACTGAAAAAACCCAAAGCAAACCCCCACCAAACTAACCAGTTTGATATTTTTGTTTGCAATTTCTGTGGAGCTAAAATGAGTGCGCTGCATATTACGCCTTCAAACACTATTTTAATTCCGAAGCAAGATTTTTTTCTGCTTACAAAAATGCGTCTGTGCAATACAATTTAAAATTATGGAACCATGTCAACATGCAGTTACTTTAGTGGTAATAAATAGAATAAAATTGTACTGCCACACTGTTTTTGTCACAGTTTCACGTTTTATCTCAGCACCATGTCTGAAAAAGTGGTGTGCGCCCTCACCTGCTCATAATACAACATTGTACAAGCCTAATTCAAACTATTAGCTTTCGTACGAGAACACAAACAAAGTGGATATTACTTTGCTGACACAGCGGTGTCTGCCATCCAGGTTTACACCGCTGACAGTGTCCGTTGTCTGTGTCACAGACGTTGGTCCCTGCACAGTGACCACACTGACCACTGCAGTCGTTGCTTTTGTCGTAGCGGCCGTCAACACAGTCTGAAAACAAAAATCAGATTAGTTTATTTAAACAAAACTTACATAATAGTCTATTTTAATTGGAATCAATTTGACCAACGTCAACGGTCAACCGATGTACCATAAACAACCACACACACACACACACACACACACCACACACACACGCACACTGACACACACACACACAGCAGAAAACAGTCAATTGTGCCACACAGAAAATTGGTCATCAAAAACAAAATATGCGCGTCGTATTTTTCAAATGATCCACTTTTATGCATTCTCGTATTTTCAAATAGATGATTATTATCGACATAAGAAAACAAATAGGAGAAATAAATACATCTTGTTTCACAACTCACCATCGCACTGTCCGTCTGGTCCCCACCGTGACCTACACGTGCAATGACCGGTGGCAGCGTCACAGGGACGACAGTTGGGGTAACTTTGACATGGCTGTCCGTCACAGCCTGCACCGCACCGTTGGCTGCAGTTTCCATGATACCCCGCATCACAGGCTGAATAAGTTTCAAACAGAATTGACAGTTATCTTCGATGCAAATAGGAAGGTTTCTGATGGGTGGAGAGTGACAAGGGCCTTTATTGACACACATTATGTCTCCCAATGTACATGCAGTATAATTTATTGCATCTTAAAAGTTCCTAATTTTATCATGGATCAGCTACATCGGCTGGTGTAACGCTTTCAAGGCTGGGCTATGTGTACATTATGTACACACACACACACACACACACACACACACACACACACACACACACACACACACACATACACACACACACCCACACACACGCACATAAGCAATCACGCACGCATGCAAGCACACACGCCAACCCAATTAAATCTAAATAACACACACACACACACACACACACACACACACACACACACACACACACACACATACACATACACACACACACACACACACACAAAACACACCATCATCATCATCATCATCATCATCATCACCATTATCTATCTCCTCTTCCTTTTACTCCTCCTCCTCCTGTTCCTCGGCATCGTCATCATCTCCACACACTCACCTTGCTTGCACAATGCTCCTTTCCATCCTGCCTGGCACCCACTTGGACAGTGTCCATCAACTTTACCACAGGACAGTCCACCCTTGCAGTGACCACAGCGATCATTACAGTCATTGCCACTGTTGTAGTGAGAGTCGTCGCAGTCTGCGTTGACAGCGTGAAACGTACAGGTAAGTGGAGGTGTCCACGCACTTCGATTGTTAATGATTGATATTATGAAGCTAGCACCGATTTGTCAAAAATGTTATCGGCAGAATTATTGAATGAGATTTATCGGAAGAAAACAAAAGTTATCTTAGGGAAAGATAAATGATGATAACATATTTTTGTAGATGAACCTTGTATAGTATATGCTGCAATCAAATGTGCAAGTACTTGAGTCTGAACCGATTCAACCCTTGGGCATGATCGTTTGGGGTTAGCTCGATAGATCCAAGGGCCTAGAATCCAAGCATCCATGGATCCGAGGTTCGATGTTTATTCCCGAGATTGATGGTTTCACTAAATGTTGTATTAATGGTCGATCAATTCAAGGGTCAGTGGATTCCGGTTTTGAAAGACGATAAGATCGGTGTATTCAAATAATGACAGACTTAATGATCGATGGATTTGAGGGTAAATAGACCCATGTGTGCGGTCGGACATATTTTTGACTTTTGTTTTCTTCGATCCTTTGATATATTGACCCTTGGATCTATCGAAGGGCTCACATAATGCTCCGTTTAGCAGTGTTTGGTAATTCAACGTTTGAATACTTCGTTGAGTAAGTCGAGCATTACTGAATCTGACAGAACAAGATGCACTCACCGTTACAAATTCCATTGGGTCCCCATCCGTCACGGCAGAACGTTACCAACCGGGTGGGAGCCACCCGCGGTTTTAGATTGGTTGAAATTGAGATTTGTTGTGATTTCAACGAATCAGACCCCGCGAATTTGTACTCGCCCAGGCCACTACAAGAAATTTGGTTGATTAAAATCAACAGGGGTCGAAACCGTGCTATAATAAATGAAGCAGTGATGTACGTATACATGTGAAAGTAAGCAGTTGTCCCTCGAATGTTCTTCATGAACATGTAAGAGCTGTCATGCAAAGATGAAGGTATTAATATTATTAGTATCCTTCGCACATTCTACTTTGTCTTCCAGTTGGAGTTGCAAATGGAGATCGGATTTTCATGTAGATTGATGCATCTTGTCTGAGAAGTAACTTGTCATATGCTTCTGCTGACTGAAGCAAATAGGGGCCTGCATCATATCTTTTCTGAACCGGGAGTCCACATTGTAAAGTCTGTTAAAGCAAGTACACGTACATTAAAAGCGATATTTTTCGGTCTCTTGCATGTCACTGAATCCATTTCTGCCCTCAGCAAAAAGCCATGAAAATGCCATTTCCTCTCCATTTTCAATCTCAGTCGTATAAGTATATTCACAGGGCTATATGTTTAGACCTCTGGACATACAACATAGATGAAGTGTGTGTAACTTGTTCAAGGCTTGACTGAGATGCAGAGTTATCAGCAGGAACCATAACTTCATGTTGTTTTTCTTTAAAGTTTTGTTCAAATCCCAACAAACACTATCACCATGTGACTTGCTTAGCTTTGATCCAGCGTTGTGCAAGTCCAAGTTAAGTCTGCGTAGATTGGATTATTGGCTTTTAACCACTTTAAAGCGAATAAAATGTTGTCAGGTGAAACTTTATGTTTGGAAATAACTCTAGTATGTCCATTTTCATAACAGATAGATACGTGTTCGGTTTCAGTTTGATGCAGAGGAAGTTGGTTAAGAATATCCGACACATTCACAGGTAAATGCAAAACACTGCCACGCTCACAAAACTGACCACCTGGCAGTCAGGAAAATCTGAAGTTTGCAACTTGAATTAACTTTTTTTCAGAAAATGTGAGACATTTGAGAACCTCTGGAATAGGATCAAGTGTTATTTCTATGAAAACGTGCATGCATTGCCCCTTTTGACAGGTGTGATTGACATGTTAGGCACGAGACAGCATTTTTGTCAAGTCCCAAACTTTGCCTGAATGTATCCATACTATATTTGCTTTTCCATGAGTAACACTGTTTTTCAAACAAAAATCTGTGACAGGAGTGGCAATGGAAAGATGGCCTTTGTCTGATAGCAACTTCATAGTTATAGTTATGCAGAGGGGAAGTGAGGAAGCTGTCCTCTTCGTTTGTTTTAACTTCACACCTATTTGCTACTTGATCCAGATCCAAAATGATGCATGGTTCATTTGGAATATCACTATTTCAAGAGAGAGATTGGCTGCTTTCGACTTGATTCGATTTACTTTGCGTATCGGCTGCAGAGAAAAGTGAGAATGTTCCCGACTAATGCCGGGTTGCAAGTCTTCGTTTGCTGTGTTGTTTACACTTTCTACTGTTGCCAGTACCACTGACTTCAGGCGAAACAGAAGATTGTGAAACATGCACCTAGAAATAGGATACTTCTACCGATCGACGCAACCTCCTGTGACTGATATAGTAGTGTGTCGGAGCAGTGTATGCAATTTCTGGGGTCACGCGGCGCTAGCGGCTGACATCGCCTCAGCAGACGATAAAAAAAAGCGAACGGAAGAACACTTGAAAGGGGGGAGGGGGGGGAGGGGGGTAGTCTTCTTGTTATGACAAAGAGTATCAATGTCGAATAACTTTATTCTGTATGGTGTTTGATTACACATTCTAACACAAACTATATGAAATTTAAGTTGAGGAGTTTAGTTACAGGTCCCAAGACCGATCCCACTTTATTTTGAGTCCACTGGCTTAGTCCACCTTAAGTTTCTTGTCATGATAGATTTGCTATCAAGGGTAAAGGCCACTTCTCAAAAAGGGAGTTACAACACTGACAAGTTTTTATCGAAGGGGATTCGACTTGGTTCGAAGGAATAAATATTGAATTTGATGTTTTTATGTGGTCAAGTTATACCTCGTAAGGTTTAGGGGTGACTGACGCAAATTTGTTTTTTGGGGAAAAACTGTGGTTGATCAGTGTAGTTAGCGTTGAGCATCGCTCCAAGTCTTTGTTCCGAAAACAATGGCTAAATCAGCAGAATCTGGGTCATCCTGCAAGTGGGGAAATATCATGGTGTACGTGTTTAAATTCAAGTTAAAGCCATATGTACTCGATGACTATACACGCTAATTGCTTTACCAACAGCTGGAGACAGACTAAATTAAGTTCCCTGCAAAATATTGTGGTCTAGGACCCCTTAAATGTTGAGATATTTGAATTTTCATTTTGATCTGGATCGTCCTATTTATAGATTTGGCAACACATGTAACGTTGATGCAAGGGAGAGAACACCGCGGCTTTGTTGACATCCTCACTTTTTCAGAGGCTAGAACAAGCTGTAATGCATGTATTATGGTCCGCGCATGGTGACGTATCGTCATTATATGGTCTTATGGTGCGTTTGACATCGATTGTGGGCAAACTACACTTTGTAAACACGGGAGTGCGTTAGTATGCCTTTAAGATTTGGAACATATACTTCAATTGACAAACTGCATCTCCAAAACGGACAACACAAGAAGATAGACCACCTTTATAAAACGGTGTTGCAGAGAAGAAGTCCTGATGTTGTCTGATTGCAGCAACGTGTTTGATATATATAAACAAAATCAATTCCTAAGTGACCGTAGATATGAACTTGCAGACAATCTCTTATGTATGGGAGCGGGACGGCTTCACTGGACACAATACCACTCATTTAGTAAACGTCTGGTCGATCCTTAACGTTATGAATCTTCTTTTAAAACGCAATGGATCGATGTAGATTGGAAATATTGCAGAGAAAGACCGGAAAGGCGGTCCTTATTTGAGCCCAAAATCGACTTCGCGAAGACTTTACGAAGTCTTTTTACCGAAAACTCTGTGCTAAATCTCCGTGTAGCCAGCTTCGCGAAGCATACTTCGCGTAGTCGATTTCGCCCAATTAATGACAGGCTTAAAGCACAAGAAAGATCACCTTGACATGATGGGGATTTCCAGTGATCCTCGCAGCTGCAGGAACCATTCTGTGCGTGACAAGTGCCTGGCCTGCATCCTCTGTTACAAGGTGCACAGTTTGTTCCGTAGAAACCAGGGCTGCACACTGGAGATCCAACACAACTTCTCGTTCATTTAATTCGAATCTTATGAAGAAATGCAACGCATATTTTAAGAGAATGAAATCATTCCAGCACAGTATAGAACAACCACAAATAAAAACAGACATGCCTACAAACACACACACACACAGAAAGACAGACACACCCACATTCACCAAGACATGCACATGCACATTCACACACACACACACACACACACACACACACACACATACACACACACACACACACACACATACACACACACACACACACACACACATACACACACACACACACATACACACACACACACACACACACACACACACACATACACACACACACACACACACACACACCACCCAAACACACAACCACACACATACACACACACACACACATGCACACACACACTCTTACACACACATACACACACACACACATACACACACACACACATACACACACACACACACACACACACACACACAGTCACACACACACACATACACACACACATACACACACACAGTCACACACACACACATACACACACACACACACACAGTCACACACACACATACACACACACAGTCACACACACACACACACACAGTCACACACACACTCACACACACACACACACACACATACACACACACACACACACATACACACACACACTCACACACACACACACACATGCATTTTTGTTAATTAGTGTGGTATAGGAGGTCTTGTATAACTCAATTGGAAACAGTAGAAAACAGTAGAATCGTGTAGTATTTCATGCAGTATTCACAACAGTTACTGGTAAGAAAAAACATGTGTTCAAAAGAGGAATACTTCAGTTTAGAGTGTATATTCATTTCTGTTTACCCCAGACTTGGATTTCACAGAAGCTAAGATAATCACGATACTCGTCGGCCGGCTTCTGACGTGTCACTTCAACTTCTTGCCCACTCCTGGAATGTAGAATGTCCGTCTTCGGCTCTATGTTATTGACATCGTCGCCAAACGTGTGCACTGTTGCGTTGTCGATTGATACCTTCACTCCTCGCATCAAAGACAAAGGATTCCTTCCTGCAAAGAATGTCAGTTAATATAGTTCTTGACATCATTCAAACACCTGTAATGATCCGACATTTTACCTCAAGAACGTATCGGGTCATTGCTGAAATACAGAGCTTTTTGTCATGGTACCCCTCAAACTTGACGCAAAAACTTCCAGTTTTCAATCAATCGCGCGATCGACAGCTGCATCAGTAGAAATGGCACCACACAGGAACAACGCAAGATCGCAACTACCTGTTTTGAATAGAGAATTTATATGACTTCCTCCGCTTATGCCAAGTTGTGCCTTTTTGTCAGGTTATATTTGGCGGTACCTTGTAAAAGGGTGCCAGATAGTCAAGTGAAGTGCCTTTGAATGAAATAACACGGTAATGAATGTTTAAGTTGTAGTACGAAAGTAGGTGCAATATGTGTTGTTCTGAATGTATCATGAACAAAACGTTAGGAAAGCAATTGCAAAGATCTATGTACTGTTACCAAGAATATAAAGGTGAGTGTGTGTCGATTCTTTAGCACTGTAGTTCGAAGGCATTCCAGCAGACGTTTTAGTCAGAATGAATCGTTCAATTTTACAAGGAACCAGTAACAAGTCCTATGTATTAATTGAGCAAAGTTTTGTTCGCGTAGCCTACTAAACTAAACTCATAAACAAGATACATATGCACACACTCAGTGTCTTTGCCAATAGACCGATTATGTGTTGGGTGATTTTCATCTGTATTTATCAATTTTACTTTATTGTTGGTTTTGATGTAGACTTTTGGTTTGCCCCTCTTCAGAATTCACTTGATCACTGACAGAAATTCGTGTTTTGTCGTTGTCCAAACAAACACCAATGAAAAGAGGCGAAGAACCTCTGAGCGTTTGTATTAGGTTTGCACATTACTGTCCATTTTTAACCTTCCTCTCGCACCCATGGGAACCAGCAACTGTCACCTCCCATATACGTTTTGTATTTGTTATTTTACTCAGCTTGATATGAATAAGAAAAGAAGTGGAACTTAAAGTGCTCAACTACTATTACTATTAGTCGGCACGCGGCGATACATATGTCCTTTGACCTTTTCTTGGGGATATCTCGTACTAAAAATAGATACGAGATTCTGGGAAAGCTGTTCAAGGGCACTTACGCACTATGTTCGATTTTCAGTACATGAGTCAAAACTTTTGGAATAAATCAAAATGAATAAAATACAAGAATAAAGAGTTCAGAAAAGAAGAAGAAAATGTTGAGAGAAAACAATCGGGCTTTTTATGGAACACGAACCTGAGACCGCCGGGGCAGGGGGCTAGCGTTCTTCCGCTTAGACAACCATGCACACAATTCCCAGGCGTGAAAATAAAAGATGAACCGCAAACATACATTACACGTGGTTCTCGAGCATGTGTTGACTCGTCGGTTTCCAAGTTTCTCCGTTCGTATTATTTTGTGTTTTGTACGTTTTCTTGATCTCACCATTACATGTTGTCGCGGTGATACCCATGGGCATTTCACAAAAGCCGATGTTGCAAACCAAAAAAAAATAGAATCGGTAACTCTGGGGAATTGTCTGATGGAAATACTCAATAATTATGCAACTGTTTGATTTTTTTGGGTGCATGAGATCACCCAACATGAGATCACCCAACATGAGATCACCGAACATGAGATCACCCAACATGAGATCACCCAACATGAGATCACCCAACATGAGATCACCCAACATGAGATCACCGAACATGAGATCACCCAACATGAGATCACCCAACACGGTTGGAATGAATGAAATGAATAAAATACAAGAATTACGAGTTCAGAAATATTTTTACAAAACAAATAAAATAAATAATTGCCGTCGAAGAGGATCGAACCCGTGACCACCAAGGTAAGTAAAAGCGATCGGGCGCTCCACAAACTGAGCTTATCTGTCTCACTGTTGGCGAGGAAGATTTTAACTTCACTTGAGTTCTCGAGCGTGGGGATCAGTACTGACTCGACTCGAGTGACCGAGTCCAGTCTCTCCGTTCGTATTTGTGTACTGTACATGTTCTTTATCTTACTGTTCGAGGCAAGTTAAGTTATTAACTGACCGTATGCTCCCGTTCACTTTGTATACGTTTGTGAAGCAATATCAAGAAGCGTTAATTTCAAGCGTGACCGACATTATGTTCTTGTCTGGCTCCGATATGCATTGACCAATCGCCGAAAGGCGCTGACGTCATTGCATGAAAGGATTACCCTACACAGGATCTAAATTCCTGATGACATACAAAGGATTTTGTTCGGGAGGATGACGATCTATGGACGGTTTATTATATAAAGGGAAGCAAGCGGTGAAATAAAAACGGGCGTCGACAGAGCCAATGAAGAGTGATATCAACTAGTAGTTCTCATTCACTTGTGATAAGAAACTAGTTTTGAAAATTATGACAACAATTAATTGTGTATGCTTGATTAAACAATGGTTAGTTACAGTTTAGTCATGCGACATACACACACGCAATTATACGTTCAATACGCTCTTGTCAGACATGACAAAAACTCATTTTAATTCATATTACCTCTATTATACATAGCAAGCTTTCTGGCATATATGGTGATCTTGCTGATGACGTATGGCTGACCCAGGTCCACTGTCCAGCGGGGTGTGAAGTCCTCCCAGTGTGTTAAGACACAGTTGCCTTTCCCGTAACTCGTGCTGTTGTTGCCGTTGATGACATCGTGACAGGTGTTGTTCTCGTGGTGGGTCGTGGTGAAATCGTCATTATCATAATCACTTGGCTTGTGCGTGTAGTAGTAGTAGGACGACAAAGTGCACTCCTTGCCAAACGCGACATTTTCTGAAATGCAAACAGAGAAATGACCGTGACAATAAGGGGTGGTGACGGTCACTGGCTTTAAAACAACGGATGTTTACTGTCTCTAACCCAATCACACTCTATTGGAGATGGCTTAAAACGTTACGACTGTCCAGACGGCAGCAAACTTATCGTCGTCGTAATGATTGTGAGCTCCGATGTGCGTATTCTCAGAAGAAAAGGGCGTCATATAATCGCTTGACAACAGTAAACAGTATCACTATTTGCCTCATTGCTAAAACGCTTACACAGCCAATCGAAAAAATACTGGTAATTCTCAATCATTGGCAATGCAGAGGACAACGTGAAACAGTTTAGTATGTAAACTTCCCTGTTAAGTTCAACCAAAAGCCTATTCTCATCACAGCTATTACACTCCTCATTGTCTCTGTCGACACCCGTTTGCAACCCCCCCTCCCCTTCCCTTTCCATAATAAACTTAACATAGGGCGTCAGCAGCCAAGCAAACTAATACATTTTCCTAATTAAGAAGGTATTCTGGTTAGAAAATTCGTTTTGTAATAGGATATCAATATAAACGTGAACAGGGGTATTTAAGGCAACTCGAACAATGAGCTCGATAGAACGTAAAACATAAACGCTCTGAAGGGAGCCGCTAGTGAAGCGACGATAACGGACCCACATTTTGGAGAACACACGGGTAACTATCGTAGTAAAGCATCAGATGTTTGCCCCGATTGACAGGAAGCGCAAATGCTATATCGCCTGGCCGCATTAAAAAA
Source organism: Littorina saxatilis (assembly GCF_037325665.1). Lineage (NCBI taxonomy): Eukaryota > Metazoa > Mollusca > Gastropoda > Littorinimorpha > Littorinidae > Littorina > Littorina saxatilis. Next base: position 59,040,820 of record NC_090248.1, on the reverse strand, counting down.
ACACACGGTAGGTCGGGTTCAAATTGCACCAAAAGCATTATTACAGCGCGTCGATTGCAAGTCAGGGCTCCCCACGGACGCCCCTTCAAGAGAGTCCCGGGAACCACACTTTCAGATGTGTGGAGGGTCCAAAAGCCGAACAGTCCGGGTGTACTTAAACAAAATTGTGGTCACGCATAGTGACGATTGCAGTCTGAAAATGTATCTAAAGTACGCACGATAAAGGAAATGTAATGCGCCCAAGGACCTGCTGTTTTAAAGTTCAGTGCGTCCCGGGGCCCCCTTAATACATTTCTAGTACGTGTTTTCGGCTTCTAGTGCGTATATGACGCAAGGACGCGCACGTTGGGGAGCCCTGCAAGTAATGGCTGTTGAAAACTTCAGTTTAAAGGCACACTCAGCTTCACGTAAACCATCAGTGTCTGGTCATAGACACTGTCAGGAATTTACACACAGTGCAAACACCCTGTCGTTTAAACACTAACTGCTTGAGAACATCCTAGGTGCCCTCCGTCAAGAGCGAGCATTTTGCAAAGATTTTATTTCGTGCAGTCAGAACGAATTTACAATGAGACAAATCGGACGCCTCGTTTTGGCGCTAGAACTAACTTTTAAAATCTAAATAATAAATTGACAGCTTGTTAAATTCTTAAATCACAGAATCATTATTTTTTCATCAACACAAGATCAGTACAATTCGAAGTTTTGAAAGTTTGAAAAAAGGGAGCCCGGAAGCAGGTCACACAGTAGACGAATGTTCTGCATAGCGCTTGCTCCTTTGAATCCAACCGCCGCCGATAAATTCGTGTGATTCGCAGTCGTTTGTTGCGTTTTAGATTCAGAGGTACACAATAACGTGATATTGCAGATACAGCGAGTCGCATTGAAATCACAAACTGACGACTAAATCATTGTGAAAAAAGGAAAGTGGATCACACGGGTTCACGAAAGCTCAGGGGTAAAATAAACCACGAAATCTGGTGTGTGGTTTACGCAAGCTAAATATACAAAGGAACTGTGTCATTTAATGCTATTAAATGCTGTTGTTAGTGTGTTCCATAAGGTAATAAACTTCTGATTGAACTGTTACGATCTCACATCAAAAAGGCTTACTTTAATAATACATTTTTTTGTATTGAAATGGATAGACGAATATTTTGTTTATGATCGAGTGACTTGCCTTGCCTTGCGTGTCAAATTTGCTTTTATATTGAATAATAAATGCCAAGTGCAATTGTTGAGATTCGACGGCACATTGGGGACGGTTGACATATAAGAAAACGTGTCAGCAGAACTTGAACTAACGAATTTGCCTTTGAATTACTTGAAGTGAGCTGAACGCATGTCTGCGAGCTTACTAGAGAAGTTGTGTCAACCAGAGTTTACACCCTTGTTTTTTTAAATATATTTTTCAATTATATGCTGCTTATTGATATTTTTTGGAACAGATAATTTGAAATCGTTTTGTTGTTGTTGTTGTTGTTGTTGTTGTTTTGTGTTAATAAATAAGTATCACGAATAGTCGCGCGTGTAACTGAATCGCATGACGTTATCAGCTGACCTTGGAAATAGGCGAGAACGAGGCTCTGTTTCTTGCTAACAGAGACAAAGAGGCAGATCATTGATAGCATTGCATACATATGTACAACTGACAACACATTATATCACAGACTTTGATACCTGACTGAGATGCACGACAATAAAATGTTTCAGATACTTACGCATGTTTTGTTGTGGCTGTGCCCAGGATCTCTGCACTGTTATCCACAAAAGAGAAACCAGCAAACACAAAATCCAGCAACAAGTCTGTGAGTCCGCCATTTCACTGATCAGTAGTGTTGCAGTGACTCCTGATCCAAACAGACATTCATTTTGCCAAGAAGGAAGTGAATTCCTACAGCTTAGCCTTCGGTCTTTTATCTGAACGTTGCATATCCTATCATAATGAAGTTTATTTAAAGGTGCGGTATCCGTGATTTTGCGGCTCGGTTAGTACAGCAGCTATTTGATGTTACGCTAACGCTATAGATGTGCAATTGCGTCTCAGTAATTCATTGTGATATTGTGCCGTAGAGTTTATTTCCAATATGCAATAATTACAACTTCGGTAATAAAATGTGCAGACCGCTCTTTAAATATCGTTTTAAAACAAGAAGAAAGTTTATGGGATATAAAACGTGAAATAAAGCTCAAAAGCAAGTAAAAACAAACAAAAAAACAGACTGACAGAGAGTTGGACACACACACACACACACACACACACACACACACACACACTTACACACACACAAGCACGCATGCACGCACACACACACACACATACACACACATACATACACACACACACACACACACACACACACACACACACATTCGATAAGGACTCGGTCTCAAATTCGTGTTGAAAACTGTAAATGTACCTTTGATGTCAGCACACCAGCAGTTTAAATTACTACGAAACAAATACATCCATTTTCAAGCCGGGGTTATTTGAGTAGTACATTAACATCATGTCTGCAGTCTAGGACGGTGCCTTTACCTGTACAGGTAATAAGACGATGATACTGAGGCGATAAGAGGACAACTTCCTTGTTCTGTTATCTGCGCCATGAAGTGGGACACACACATTTAGCGTTATACATGTTACAAAAATCAGCAAGCAATAGACCCGGTATTGATCGTTTCTTTAACTGTATGTGTGCCTGCTTTTGTGTGTGGTTTATTAACAGCTATCGTGTTTTCAGCGTAGCCATAATTGTGACCCTCCACCACGGAATGAGTCGCATGTCATCTTTGCATGATGTTCATATTTTTACATTTTCCTAAAGAGTTTGTTATGCTCTATCCAGTGGGGAAAACCGTTTTAGAAAAGAGCAAAAACTGTTTGAGTTATAAGCGTGTAACTAAGGTGACCCCCACACTGTTACCAGACACTCCCCAGACTTATATTAAGCCTAGCGCAGAACCGCGCGAGGTGACATGCGACTCATTTCGTGGTGGAGGGTCACATATAGGGTCGGATATTTTGACGAAAACAAGTATAATACGCCGAGTCGAAGAGATGGCATATGATACTTGTTCGAGTCAAAATATCCGACGCTTTCGCTGCATTCTTCAAAATGGTATCCCCAAACGTTTTTCTCTTCACTTTTTTTGTATTCAAAAGCTAGCCAGAAATTACGTCATCAAAAATAGAAATTAACAAAAGTGAAGAAAAAAAGTTTGGGGATACCATTTTGAAGAATGCACATATAAAAATGAAATCTGATCAGTAATTTGTTTGATTACTCTACACACACACACACACACACACACACACACACACACACACACACACACATATATACACACACACACACACACACGTACGCACGCACGCACATACACACACAGACACACACACGCACACACGCACACACACACACACGCGCACGTACACACAAACGCTCACACACAAACCATCACCTTCGTCTCGATTCCCAGTCTATCAGAATGCATTCAGTTAAAGACTAATGTAAAAACACATCTGAAGTGAGGATACAAACAATCGTTCAGGGTGCTTGAAAAGCTGAGTGGCTGTTTATTCAATGTTAAATTTGATGTCCAATTACAATTAACTACGCTCCTATCGTGCGTGGCACTGAAAGGAATACTGATGCGAACTTCCCTGTTTGGTGCGACCTGAAACCCAAAACAAAAAACACCGGTGATGTTGTTTTTTTTGAAAATAGGGCACGGATGTTTCGTTTTCACATGGCTGTGACTCAACAGTACTTCCTATGTTGCTGAAAGGATTTGCATAAAACGGTCTCGGACCTGTTAGATTCATTAAGATTTGTATTCATAACGTAATCAGTTTCTTTGAAGATTGTGCACACTTGCAGTGAGACATATAGGATACTTTTATTGTCATAAAAAATTATGTGAAAAAGTCAATCTGCGCTCGATTTACATTATTAGTAAAACGACGACCTTACATTACAACGTTAGTTAGTGAAATTTGACATGAAAGTTCCTGGGTATGATATCCCCATACGTTTTTTTCATTTTTTTGATAAATGTCTTTGATGACGTCATATCCGGCTTTTCGTGAAAGTTGAGGCGGCACTGTCACGCCCTCATTTTTCAACCAAATTGGTTGAAAGTTTGGTCAAGTATTGTTCGACAAAGCCCGGACTTCGGTATTGCATTTCAGCGTGGTGGCTTAAAAATTAATTAATGACTTTGGTCATTAAAAATCTGAAAATTGTAAAAAAAATATTTCTTTTATAAAACGATCCAAATTTACGTTCATCTTATTCTCCATCATTTGCTGATTCCAAAAACATATAAATATGTTATATTTGGATTAAAAACAAGCTCTGAAAATTAAATATATAAAAATTATTATCAAAATTAAATTGTCGAAATCAATTTAAAAACACTTTCATCTTATTCCTTGTCGGTTTCTGATTCCAAAAACATATAGATATGATATGTTTGGATTAAAAACACGCTCAGAAAGTTAAAACGAAGAGAGGTACAGAAAAGCGTGCTATCGTTCTCAGCGCAACTACTACCCCGCTCTTCTTGTCAATTTCACTGCCTTTGCCGTGAGCGGTGGACTGACGATGTTACGAGTATACGGTCTTGCTGCGTTGCATTGCGTTTAGTTTCATTCTGTGAGTTCGACAGCTACTTGACTAAATGTTGTATTTTCGCCTTACGCGACTTGTTTGTTTATTATTCCGACAAAGGTTTTTTTGCGATGCATGCGTCAAACACAAAACACCAAAGTACTAAAAGTGTTGGAGAACCACAAGTTTTATCATTCACAACCCCGGAGAGTAAGCTGTCGTGTTTGTACGGAAAGAGATAGCAGTGTTTCCATGAAACCCAAACGTTACAAGATAACAGGCCAGCAAGTCGAACGCAACATAGCAACTGCAAGGATAACTGATAACTGATAATCCCGGCTATCTCCAACTTCACGTCAACAATGTGACAGATTTAACCCAGTCGCCTTATGCGTATTTAAAACAATCAGACCTACTGTCGGTTTAAAATACTAAACCTGTAGAGCCTGTCAGATCAGACTGCCAAGTAAGTGAGTGAATAGGAAACAAGTCGGCTATAGCGTATTCAATTTATATAGTCAACACTCCAAGAATGAAACTGAACACACTGCATGGTTTTTACAAACACTAGTCGCGCGATTTACCCTGTCACACAGCCGACTCAGTCGTAGAAAACAGCTGCGACTCAGTCTCATGCGATTCCCTCGTAGCTTTGAGGTTTAGAACATGTTCTATTCCTGCGATCCAGTCGTCGGTCAATCGCAGGGGCAGAGCCAACAGAGCCAATCAGAACGCGTTGCTGCGGCCTTGACGCCGTGACGTAAAATAATGGTGGACAGTGGCGTACAGCGTCTCTTCGTCGATTCAAAACTTTTTGGAAGAACTGTTTTTTGCTCAGATATAAAGGAGACGTTTTAGGCGTGTACAGCGGTCGGAAAACATTAATTGGAGCTGTCTGGGAACTTTATTTCTTGCAAAGGCGTAATGCTGAACGGTATTGTTCAGAAAGGTAGAGCGACGTTCGAACATTTAGTGTCTGCTCTCGCAAAGCGCGTTTGCCGTGTTCACTATGACACGTCACTTCCGACCCGCTCGCGTGGAGCTTATCGTTCGCCAGTCGTTCGTCTATCGTTCATCGTGTGACGGGTCAATGGCCTACGATGTGATGTGCGATCGGCCAAAGACTGAATCGCAAGACTGAATCGCAACGACTGAGTCGCCTGTATGACCGAGGCTTAAATCATAGGTTGGTGAAAATCCCGCGCTGATACATTGTCTCGGTAACTACACAAGCCTCATGAAGCTAACTTGCATAAAACGGACTCCTCTCTGATTGAACCATTCAGTTTGGTATTCACTGAATGTAAACAAGAATAAAGTAGTTGCGCTGAACATGTATTGGCATACTTGAGTTCTTTAATTAACACACACTGATTGATGAATGACTTTCCATTGTCATGAAAGCATTTTGAACACCATTTCTACCCGCGGACTCAACTTGAAATCAAGATTAGATAAGACACAAATATATTGCAGAAGATCAAATCATTTTGCACTGTGCAAAAGAATATATCACCGACAAGGAAGTAGACATTTTATTCTTGCTCAGTACGGCGCCACACGTTCCGACATTGTATCAACAGAACGGGAATGAAAGCACGTAGGCCTACGCTTGTTCCACAAAACGCTCTCATGTATTTCTCAATCAAACGGTGCAGTTTCCCTTTTGTCAAGTTTGCTTGTTATGTTAGAACTTGTTCAGCTGAAAACCAAAACACCCCGGCAGACAAATGGGCCGGGTCAGCCTTTTGATAAAAATGACAACATGTGTATAGCAGAAGACAGTATTTTATATGTTGCCTGATAGGGAAAACAAATCGTCGACTTTCATTTCCTTCCAAATTAACTGATATTGGCAAGCCGACACGCACAATTCGCTGTTTATTTGTGACATAACCCTCTGTTAAAACTGCGACTTTCTTGCTGAGAAAGGTTGGTTTACAAAACAAAATCTTACTTTGAAGCTGTAAACGTAGCTAGCTATACTTTGTCTACCAACCTTCGGCTGCAAAAAAAGGACATACATTCTGAAAACAAACACAAAGATCCCCCCTCCCCTCACCTACCCCGATCCAACCCCCCCCCCCCCCCCTGACACGCACAGAGATGGCCAGGGCCCTACATTCGGATGTGGCACTTTTGTTTACATGCTCGTGACTATACTGCAGGGCCGGACCAAATGAGTTGTAAGGGGGGGGGGGGGTTCCTCCTTTTTTTTGGGGGGGGGCAAATCAGCGAAGTGGCGAAGCCACAAGCGCGCGCCTGCAAAGCAAGCGCGCGAACTAGGGGGGTCCGGTGGCATGCTCCCCCGGAAAAATTTAGAAAAAACGGTTAAAATCTGTGCAATCTGGTGCATTCTGGGCCTTGTTTTGAGGGTTAAGAGCAGCATTGTTTTGGTGCTAAAACTAGTATAAAAAAAACACACTCAAAGCAAGGTACATGCTTTTTTCCAGGGGTGGGGTTCCGGAACCCCTGGAACCCCCCCCCCCCCCCCCTGGGTCCGGCCCTGTACTGTGTGGTGTAAAGTGGAGTGATTCAATTCTTAGGCGATGAGTTGCAAAGTCCATAGTGCAGTATGTTTGTATGTTTTCTATTTTGTGTGTGTCTGTGTGCGCGTGTGTCTGTTTGTGTGTTTTTATTTTCTGCTGATATGCTGAATCAAAAGAGAAGACAGGTTAATGTCAACAACAACAAAAAAGCCCAGGACAGCTCAAATTCAGCGTCAACGTTTCCGCATTTGAAGGCCCCTTCAGGACCACATTGAGAAAGTAAATTACAACAACCCAAAAGCAAAAAAGCAGAGAACAAAAACAAAAACAAGAACACTGAGGCGTGATTAACCGTTCAGTCAAGCGAATGCACGCTGAAATACGTCCGCTTTCCTGTCACCTTCCGAACACACACACACAGACACACACACACACACACACACACACACACACACACACACACACACTCACACACATTCACACGTGACACACACACACACACACACACCCACACACACACACTCACACACATTCACACGTGACACACACACACACACACATATCCACACATATCCACACACACACGCACACACACACACACATACACACACACAAACACACACACACACACACAACAGCACACACATCCGTATACACGACCACACACACACACACATCATTCTGACCGCTAGAGACAGAGAGAGAGCGAGAGAATTAATTGAATTGAATTGAATTGAGGGTGACAGAATTAGCAATGCAAGTGTGCTTTTTTTCATCCGGACCTCGCCCATTGAGGATAACTCAATGGCAAAAAGAAATAGAAGTTAAGTTAACTACAGTAAATGTTACATGATTACCATGTCCAAAAATCAAAGACATTTCAAGATGCATTATGAATACCAAACAACGATGGAATATTATATCAAAGAATTATTTGTTTATTGAAAATGTCCTCAATGCAAAATTTGTGATCTTGTTTCAAAACAATCATAGAGTACTGCTATTTTATCAGCTGCACAATAGTAGTAGTGCTTACACGTTTTGCAAGAGAAACAACATGTTATGTTCCTTGAATTATGTTTCACTTATTTGCATTTTAATTATATCAGGAATGGAGTTTCAGATAAGGGCGCCAGAATGTGAGAGATTTAACTTGTACAAATCAATTCTTGGGTTTGAGGTAATTGATTTGTTTAGTTTTCTTGAAATATTTAGTTTGACATTTGAGGCAATGAGTGTAGGTGCATTCCCTGACACAATTCTATGCATCATCACACTTTTGTTATAGCCAAATCTTAATTTGATAGAAATAATCTTCAATCTGTTATAATCAGACGTAGAGAGAGATGTATTTTTTAAAATAATTAATTTAACAACTTGTCTGTGTGAACAGTCCAATTGTTTCAAAGTGTTTAAATATCGACTTTTAAGAAATCGGAAAAATCTGCAAAATTCGAGTGAACATTTCATAAATAAATGTTTAAGCTATCAAGCTGAAATGCAATCTAATAGTCCGCACTTAGTCAAAGATCATGTAACAAAAATTTCAAACAAATTGATGAAAAACTGTAGCCGTAATAGTGCCGCCTCAACTGTTGCAAATTGTCAAATGTGACGTCATCAAATAGCCCTATCATAAATCGGAGAAAAAACGCCGTTTGAAAATGCCGTCAACAATATATGCATCAATTGTCAAGAAAATCCGTTGGGTAGGTTCTGAGAAATGCTTGTCACAGACATACATACATACATACATACATACACACATACACACACACATATATACACATACATCAGGAGACAAACTTCGCTCTCCGCTCTTGTAAAGACATTCAGTCAGTACTTGACTGAAGGAAAACAAAAGAAAAGGATGAAATAAAATGTCTGCCAATAAATATGTATTATTTATGCTGTATGAGTTATACAATTCTTCGGACAAAAACATGTGTACATCCTGAAAAAATCTTTTTATTTATATCGCACACTTCTTTTCCATTTTTTCTAAACTTGGAAGAGCACACAAAAATACACACAGAAACAATCCAAACACAAGACAAACCAAGCATTGTAACTATCATCTTTCTACGTGAGTATCAACAACAATAGCAGCAGCAACAGCACGGCTACTGATTGATCGAGAACAAGCATAAAAGGCAGAGTCCTCCCCATGAAACGGCTCTTCTTTTTTTTTCCGATCTGGCCAGGCTTCAACATGGGATAAGACATTCGCTGCACACACACACACACACACACACACACACACACACACACACACGCACACACACACAGAGACCGCACACACACACGCACACACACGCACACACACACACACACACACGCACACACACACACGCACACACACACACACACACACACACACACACACACACACACACACACATACACAGACCGCACACACAAACACGCATACGTACACGTCCCATCCTGTTCGCACCGCCAATTTTGTGAGCGAGAAAACAACACTCATTTTACAGTTTTCGGCAAAAGCAGCCAAGTATGAGTCAGTTTATGCAAACTGAATGGCCTGTGGATAGAAATCTGTTTTTGTAAAGATCTACACGAGTACCCGAGCTCATTTGTTGAAAGCAAGGGAAACAACTCCTCGTATCATCATCTTAATTATCATCATCATAATAACCTAATCCAGATTAAATCAGACAAATGTAATCTATTACAATAGGGTTGTATCTCGCTACCAATCAGTAAATTAAGCGCACCCAGCAGCAAATCTATAACATATTACTACATAAATATCTTTATATATTTACATCATCATGCGGAATACTGACGTATATATGTATATCCTTTTTCTCAAATCCATTGGCGTTAAGAAGCGTTTCATTGCCAGAGTACCATTCTGAAATGTTTAAATCAGGAGAAGTAAGTTGTATCAGAGAAAACGACGCAGTTACCATTTCTAATCAAACAAATAGTCTTCCTCTACAAGACATAGGATTCTTTTAGTTAGCCTGAACCGCAGTCCTTTAAGCGTTCGTGTATATGTGTTTTTCTTTTCCGGGTATTCTTTTCTTTCGATGCCTCTCGGTGTCTTTCTGACTCTCATTTCCACTGGCTTTGGACACTGCTATTTCTTCGTAACTATACCCCTCTGTAGTATTCTGATACTCCGTGGTCACCTGCTTCCGCTCCTCTGTGCCCATGGGTTTGGTATTGTAGTAATCTTTACTCGGATGTGTTAAGTCTTCGTAAGGTCTGATGTCGTCTTCACGTAGCTCATAGTTGTCGAGACGGTCGTAGGGATCAGAGAGAGTTTCAGTGCCTTGTTCCGCCACGTGGGTCGACTCCTTTGGTGCAGAGGGGCGTAGTGGCAGTGCCGGAGGTGGCTCGTCTATCCTGGTTTCTACAACAGCAGCAAACTCAAACAGTTAAATACAAACTTCTGTTTGAACCCACTGACAGACGATACTTTTGTGTTGTGTCGTGTCTTGTCGTGGTGTGGTGTGGTGTGGTGTGGTGGTGTGGTGTGGTGTGGTTTGGTGTAGTGTGGTGTTGTGTGGTGCTGCGTTGTGTTGCATTGTATTGTTTTGCGTTGTTATGTGTTGTGTTGTATCTTTTTTATTATTTTGTGCTGTATTGTATGGTCAGTTGCTGATTAGTGTCTTAGTTATTTCTGTCAGACTACTGAATCAAATACTGGTACACACGCACACAAAGACATTCCCGTGTGCCTCTCACGCATACTCACCTGTAAATCCAGGGCGACTGTCTTTCGGAGACGAATTGTTTCGTTGAGACCTGGCAGCCCTAGACTTACGCAACCTGCAACATATGTTACGACACCGGTGGGAAAACTGCGAAGAACGTATTTAACAGTCAGCGCTTCATTTACACAATATAATGAAGCTACTCTTAAAATCTAATTTTAAGACGATTATTCTACATACGTGTGAGATACCACTCATGACAAAACAACATCGTTCATCCACAGGTCATGTGAATGAGGTCACCGAGACAAACGTTATTATGGAAACACTTTTGCCCTTAATGTTTTCCCGAAAATAATTTTTGGAACAAACACATCACGCAATACTTTCCAGAGTGACGTTACTTTGCTTTGACGTCAAAGATTGCAGGAGGCATTGTAAGAGATCGTGGTTCCATGAGAAGCATTTTCAATAAGTATGCGTCGACTCAGGGATGTTTGGAGCTGAAGGCATGCAATTACAGTGTGTAAGATCAACAGAATACTACATGGCTTGCTGTGTCGTACCAGATTCACACTGTTGCTTTTTCAAATATTGTGCATCTAGTGCATGGCGGTGAGGAGGTTCGCTCTGTGTGTGTGTGTGTGTGTGTGTGTGTGTGTGTGTGTGTGTGTGTGTGTATGTGTGTGTGTGTGTGTGTGTGTGTTTCTGTGTGTGCGTGTGTGTGTGTGTGTGTGTGTGTGTGTGTGTGTGTGTGTGTCTGTGTCTGTGTGTTTCTGTGTCTGTGCCTGTGTAAGTGCGTGCGTGTTTGCGCTTGCTTGTGTTCTAGCGGGCATGATTGCACGCGCGCGTGTATATGCACAAGCATGGGTACCCCCTTATTGAAAAATCAGTTTCAATATTCATTGGCTCATTGTCTACAAGTGCTCACCAGACAATAACAACAGCGAGAATGATGATGGCAACACCGAGAAAGACACCAACACCCGCAATGGTACCGATCAGCGTTGTGTAGCTGGAATCCTTTCCAGTGTTGTCATTGTCTTGAGGTACTGAAGGAAAAAAAAGTCCACGGAACAAATTCCGCATACAAGTACACTATTACATCATGGTAAGACTACATGGAATAATCATATAAATTATAAATGTTTAAAAATATATTTATTTGCTCAAGAATATCATTTGTTGGAAACGTTCAGTGTGTACATATATGTAAGCCCAACCTACTGTAATGGTGAGTCCAAATTTAATTGCTTACGTTCAGTAACTTTCTCAGTAGCAAATATGTGTTTTTCAGTTGAAAACCGGTCAGGTAATTTTTTGCGACATGTGTCTTTTACACACACACACACACACACACACATAGACACACAAACACACTCACACACACACACACACACACACACACACACACACACACACACACACACACACACTCGAAACACACAAACACAAACACGCGCACACAAACACACACACACACACCACACACACGCACAAACACACTCAAAACACACACACACACGCACACAAATACACACACACACACACACACACACACATACAAACACACACACACACGCGCACACATACACACGCGCACACATACACACACCACACACACACACAAACACACACGCACACACACACACCCACACACAAACACACACACACACAAACACACACACACACACACACACACACATACACACACACACACACACACACACACACACACACACACACACACACACACACACACACACACACTACAAATATTATTGTCATCCAAAACAAAACGGAAATTTAATAATCATTCAACCAGGAAAGTTTGCGAAGAAAATAAATGTTTGAATTTCGAAAGAATTAGAATCTCCAGATAGCGTTGGCTCCGCGGGTTTTTAAAGCAGGTTTGCACACCCCATAAATAGTCATGAGTTCAGATGAAAATAGAGCCATGAATGAAGTCGGCCAGATCTTACTCGCTTGCAGACAACGCGTCCCGTTCCAGCCAGGCACGCAGTGTCCATCCAGGCAGTGTCCAGTTGTCTTGTCACATGACCCATCCCCCGCACAGTGACCACACGGCAAGGTGCACTCAGCCCCCCACAAAGATGTCAGACACCCTGCAGCAGATACATGGACATTACAAGAACTGCAAAGATAAACCGCGGCGAAAATTGCGCGTGGCCTATTGGTTCGGACGTCGGACTTCCCTGCGGAAGATTCAGAGTTCAAATCTAGCGCCACGCCTAATGGGTTAAGGATGGAGATGTCCGATATCCCAGGTGAATTTGTGCTGGTGTCATTATTTCTGAAAGTTTAAGGATAGTGATAGCACATTGTAAACGAGATGAAGAGCAATGGGAGGTATGAAACAATAATTTTGACCACAGTGACTGTCATAGCAAAAAGGGCCACAAAAGCTGTGATCAATCAGGGTGTGCATGTTTACTCACGGTCACATCTGTCTCCATCAAATCCATCGTGACAGCCATCAGCACACATACCGGTGTCCGGTGAACAGCCATTACTGCAGTGTCCACACGTTGCGTTACAGTCCGCACCGTAACGACCAGACTCACACTCTGTTCGATACAGGGTGTTCACGGGTAAAAGGTCAAATAGTTTGCTATACTACACATAAACTATCTTCTGTCTGTCTGTCTGTCTGTCTGTCTGCCTGTCTGTCTATCTGTTTGTCTGTCTGTCTATCTACACTTTTCAAAAAAAGTTAAGGATCACTTTTTTACAAGCACGCCACACAAAACAGACAAGACCGAATTCTTTCATTTTTTTAAAATGATATAATTCAACAACCAAGGCAAAAATACAACATCTAGTCAAGCTATCGAACTCACAGAATGAAACTGAACGCACTGCAATTTTTCAGCAAGACCGTATACTCGTAGCATCGTCAGTCCACCGCTCGTGGCAAAGGCAGTGAAATTGACAAGAAGAGCGGGGTAGTAGTTGCGCTGAGAAGGATAGCACGCTTTTCTGTACCTCTCTTCGTTTTAACTTTCTGAGCGTGTTTTTAATGCAAACATATCATATCTATATGTTTTTTGAATCAGGAACCGACAAGGAATAAGATGAAAGTGTTTTTAAATTGATTTCAAAAATTTAATTTTGATCATCATTTTTATATTTTTAATTTTCAGAGCTTGTTTTTAATCCAAATATAACATATTTATATGTTTTTGGAATCAGGAAATGATGAAGAATAAGATGAATGTAATTTTGGATCGTTTCATAAAAACAATTTTGTTTTACAATTTTCAGATTTTTAATGACCAAAGTCATTAATTAATTTTTAAGCCACCAAGCTGAAATGCAATACCGAAGTCCGGCCTTCGTCGAAGATTGCTTGGCCAAAATTTCAATTAATTTGATTGAAAAATGAGGGTGTGACAGTGCCGCCTCAACTTTTACAAAAAGCCGGATATGACGTCATCAAAGACATTTATCGAAAAAAAGAAAAAAAAGTCCGGGGATATCATTCCCAGGAACTCTCATGTAAAATTTCATAAAGATCGGTCCAGTAGTTTAGTCTGAATCGCTCTACACACACACACGCACAGACAGACACACACACACACACACATACACCACGACCCTCGTCTCGATTCCCCCTCTATGTTAAAACATTTAGTCAAAACTTGACTAAATGTAAAAAAAGAAAAAAACGTCAACAGCAAAACAAAAACAAAAACCCAATGATAATTATTACTTATCTATATATATATATAGTTACGACTAGTGTCTGTCTGTCTGTCTGTCTGTTCGCGATGCACGGCCAAAGTTCTGGGTGGATCTTTTTCAAATTTGGACACCGTATTCAGCTACACCCCGGACACAACCTCATCGATGAGATATTTCAACACGTGCTCTCAGCGCGCAGCGCTGAACCGATTTTGGTTCCACCTGAGCTACCCGGGCCCCCATACCGACACACCAAAGCCGCTAGACCACATCACAACGCCAAAGTTCTCGGTGGATCTTTTTCAAATTTGGACACCGTATTCAGCTACACCCCGGACACAATATCATCGATGAGATATTTCAACACGTGCTCTCAGCGCGCAGCGCTGAACCGATTTTGGTTTTTCTGTTCATTTCACCATTCCCAGTAACTCTTCCTTATCTTCTCCAGTGTTTTGCGTTTATCTCCCTTCCTTCGTGTGGCTTCAATCCATATTCCCGTTTCTACGTTACTATTTGTAGAATGTCACTCCGCTGTCCAGAACGCTTCCCTTGCACCCGTAAGTTGTTCTTACTGTCAAAGTGAAAAGGTCGAATCAATTTATAGCCACGCGAAAAATACACTGTCACCTATCTCTATATTTGTATAGATATAGATATACATATATATATATACGGCTTCTGTGTGTGTGTGTGTGTGTGTGTGTGTGTGTTTGTGTGTGTGTGTGGGCAACACCTGTGCATTGTAGAGTTCTGTTTGTGATGGGGTCTAGCGGCTTTTGTCTGTCTGTATGTTCTGGCATTTGAGAAGCCACAACAGATAATATAGGGCTAAGAAATAAGCTCTAAAATTCTCAATCCCGTTTGACAGGACTTCGCCTTCAAAGGTGATTGTGTAACTCTTCCTTATCTTCTCCAGTGTTTTGCGTTTATCTCCCTTCCTTCGTGTGGCTTCAATCCATATTCCCGTTTCTACATTACTATTTGTAGAATGTCACTGCGCTGTCCAGAACGCTTCCCTTGCACCCGTAAGTTGTTCTTACTGTCAAAGTGAAAAGGTCGAATCAATTTATAGCCACGCGAAAAATACACTGTCACCTATCTCTATATATTTATAGATATAGATATACATATATATATATACGGCTTCTCTGTGTGTGTGTGTGTGGATACCTGTACATACATACCTGTGGATTGTAGAGTTCTGTTTGTGATGGGGTCTAGCGGCTTTTGTCTGTCTGTATGTTCTGGCATTTGAGAAGCCAAAACAGATAATATAGGGCTAAGAAATAAGCTCAAAAATTCTCAATCCCGTTTGACAGGACTTCGCCTTCAAAGGTGATTGTGGTGAACCGTCACGCTGTCTGTCTCTGTCTCGCGATTCACCCCGGCGAAGCCGGGTATTCCTCTAGTGTTATATGTAATTGATGCAACAACACTGAGAGGCGGGTTTACGTTCTCCTTCTTTTAGTTGTTTTTGTTTTTACATTTAGTCAAGTTTTGACTAAATGTTTTAACGTAGAGGGGGGAATCGAGACGAGGGTGTGTGTATGTATGTGTGTCTGTGTGTTTGCGTGTGTGTGTGTGTGTGTAGAGCGATTCAGACTAAACTACTGGACCGATCTTTATGAAATTTGACATGAGAGTTCCTGGGTATGCTATCCTCAGACGTATTTTTCATTTTTTTGATAAATGTCTTTGATGACGTCATATCCGGCTTTTCGTGAAAGTTGAGGCGGCACTGTCACGCTCTCATTTTTTAACCAAATTGGTTGACATTTTGGTCAAGTAATCTGCGACGAAGCCCGGACTGCGGTATTGCATTTCAGCTTGGTGGCTTAAAAATTAATTAATGACTTTGGTCATTAAAAATCTGAAAATTGTAAAAAAAATTTTTTTTTATAAAACGATCCAAATTTACGTTCATCTTATTCTCCATCATTTTCTGATTCCAAAAACATATAAATATGTTATATTTGGATTAAAAACAAGCTCTGAAAATCAAAAATATAAAAATTATGATCAAAATTAAATTTTCGAAATCAATTTAAAAACACTTTCACCTTATTCCTTGTCGGTTCCTGATTCCAAAAACATATAGATATGATATGTTTGGATTGAAAACACGCTCAGAAAGTTAAAACGAAGAGAGGTACAGAAAAGCGTGCTATCCTTCTCAGCGCAACTACTACCCCGCTCTTCTTTTCAATTTCACTGCCTTTGCCATGAGCGGTGGACTGACGATGCTACGAGTATACAGTCTTGCTGCGTTGCATTGCGTTCAGTTTCATTCTGTGAGTTCGACAGCTACTTGACTAAATGTTGTATTTTCGCCTTACGCGACTTGTTTTCTTTTTTCTCCAGGTCACTCCAAATTTTTAATCAATCAATAAACACGTGATAACAAACATGGTAACTGTGTGTTTTCTGTTTGTACACATACTTTCTCATTTACATGCGGTGCAGAAAAACTCATTATGTTAAATTTTACATTATACAAAAGGACTAAAAATAGTCATACGTGAAACTATATACGTGTCAACATGTGTAGCATCAAAATGATCATATGTCATCATATATTGATCTATTCAAAAACAATATTCGCATCAAAACATATGCCTGTCTTTACCTTAAATCAGAGACAATAAACAATAATTTGTTTCTAATTAATAAAACTTCAGACTAACGAAATCTCAAAACAACATGATTTCCAAAAATAATTTCCAGTGTTAATCGTGAATCGTTTTTTTTTAAATGCTTACGCACATCTTTGCGATTAACATAATATGATTAATCTTCTTCATATTTTTGCTGTTACTTTTTATACCAAAAAGCACATCTGTAACATTCAACCTAATGCTTTCGCCAATGTTTACAAATATGTACATTTTAATATATTTCCAAAACCTGAGTACGGTTGGGCATTCAAAGAAAAAATGCTCCAATACATCAAGTTCATCCTCACAATATGTACAGGATGGAATAGTGTGTCATACAAATGTTACAATTCTTTTGAACTCATCCACAACTCAAATTTACTCACTGTCACACAGATTTCCAGCAAATCCCTCTTCACATCCATGGGGGCAAACTCCCGTGTCAGGAGAACATGTTGCGTTCTGCTTGCAGTGTCCACACGTCTCTTTGCAGTCAATGCCGTATCGACCTGCTTCACATTCTGGACACAAATAGCAAGACTGTTTTGAGTAACAGGGTAAGGGAGAGAGAGAGAGAGAGGGAGAGAGAGAGAGAGAGAGAGAGAGAGAGAGAGAGTGGGGGGAGAGAGAGAGAGGGGAGGGAGAGAGAGAGAGAGGGGGGAGGGAGAGAGAGAGGGGGGAGGGAGAGAGAGAGGGGGAGGGAGAGAGAGAGAGAGGAAGTGGGAGAGAGAGAGAGAGAGGGAGGGAGAGAGAGAGAGAGGGAGAGAGAGAGAGAGGGAGAGAGAGAGAGAAAGGGGGAGAGAGAGTGAGAGAGAGAGAGAGTGTGTGTGAGAGAGAGAGAGTGTGTGAGAGAGAGAGAGAGAA
Organism: Littorina saxatilis; assembly: GCF_037325665.1. NCBI lineage: Eukaryota > Metazoa > Mollusca > Gastropoda > Littorinimorpha > Littorinidae > Littorina > Littorina saxatilis. Next base: position 59,022,803 of record NC_090248.1, on the reverse strand, counting down.
AGAGAGAGAGAGAGAGTGTGTGTGTGAGAGAGAGAGATGATGATGATGATGATGATGGAACTTTATTTTTCAAGGATAGAGGTTTAAGGCGACGCCTTTTCTTACAACCGGTCCTTACTTCTAATACAAATGTCTAATAAATGATAAACAAGTAAAGCAACATGACAAATAAACAAAGTAAACGAACGAACCAGCAAACAATCGACAAGTAAGCAAACAAGCAAATAAACATAAACAATAAAATGACAAAGTAAGCAACATACAAATCGAAAGCGAAACATGCAACATGTTAATTGAGGTTACACATGTAAAGTGATCGACGGTAAAATTCACACGATACCAACGTTTACACTAATGCTAATAATGATTATATGGTGTAAATGATGATGATGATGATGATGATGATGATGATGATGATGATGATGATGATGATGATGATGATGATGATGATGATGAAGTGATGATGGAAAATCGCAACATAAATTCCACATAATACATATAATAAAGAACATATTTGTGTAATTCATAAAGCTTTGCCAATTGTTGACAGCTACTTGCACGTGTTAAGACTAGTATAGCCATCTAGGTAGACATAAAATGATTATGCAGAGCTTGTTTAAAACTCTTTAGTGAGGTTAATGATCTTATTACAGACGGAATGGAGTTCCACACCATAGCGCCAGAGAAGGCTTGACTAGTTTTGAACAAATCAATCCTGGGTATTGGTGGTAGAAAATTGATAGACCCGTACCTTTCGGTGACTCTGTGAAATAGGTCCTGAATATAGATGGGCACTTCGCCATGATATACTTTATACATCATTACAGTCTTATTAAACTGTAACTGTTTAACTAGCGGCAGGTAGTTTAGATTCTTTAACTTTAAATCAGCTGATAATTGTGGACCATTTAACATGATTTTAGCTGCTCGACGATGTAGAGAGTTTAATGTTTTCATGTGAATATCAGAGACGCCATCCCAAAGAGTTGATGCGTAATTAATATGGGATAAGATGTGGGCATGATAAAATAGTTTTAGTGTTGCGATATCGACATATTGCTTTCACTTTGATAGCAGAAACAATATATTGGATACTTTTTGACAAATATAATGTACATGAGATTGCCATTTTAATTCTTGATCGACTATCACACCCAAAACACGATGTTCCGTTACCTGCTGAACAGGTTGTGATTCCAGAGAAAGATTTAACTTAAGAGGTCGTGACTGGTGTTTTTGTCTTGTTGTAATAATCATGCTTTTTGTCTTTCCTGGGTGCACTATCATACAATTCTGGTTACACCAACTGTTGACTTCATTCAGACTAGACTGTAAGGAAATTTCAATTTCTTGAACAGTCCTACAGCTTGTGTGAAGCGTCGAATCATCTGCAAAAAATTCCGTTTTAACTTTGGAATTAGATATATGAAGGGGGAGGTCATTAATGAATACACAAAACAAGATAGGCCCTAAAACTGACCCCTGGGGGACTCCACTCTTTAAACATCCTTTGGGAGATGTTTTACCGTTTATGTGTTCTGTTGACAAGATATGATTTAAAGAATGAACACGTTGCGGGATTGTTCACGTACAATGCGAGTTTATGTAAAAGTAATGTGTGATCTACAAGATCAAAAGCTTTCTTAAAATCAAGAAATACAGCCCCTGATATGTCCGAACGATTAATTGCCGATAGCCAGTTATCACATAGTGATGAAAGAGCTGTACTACAGGAATGTTTCGGACGAAACCCAGATTGAAAGTTGTGAAATAATTTGTACCTTTCCATGTAAAGAGACCAAAAAGCAATGTACTCACGTTAAAATGACGAACACGGAACGAATAACGGCGACGTTTCGACCTAAGGGTCTTCTTCAGGCACAAAAACACAAAAGTACACACACAAAAAAGAAGAAGAAAGACGATAGAACAAATAAAGAGGAGAACAACTGACAAAACAACTGCACTGCACAAACCGACAAATGACAAAGACAGAGAAGCAAGGGAAGCTACTCGAGGAGAATGAAAAGCGGCAGTTTTGAGGTCTGTAGACCAAACAAAATGTGGGGGGGGGGGGGGGGGGGGGGGGGTGCGTGAAAGGGAACGAAAGAGGAGACTCGCGTACCCGTGCGGACACACACACACACACACACGCACACACACACACACACACACACACACACATACACACAAGGTGGAACAGCGGGGGGAAGGTTGAGATGAATGAATTAACGGCGAATGTTAATTCCATCGGGGCAAGTAGTGCCAAGGGATGATATGATGTGGGACTCCCTGAGTTTGCGCTCGAAGGAGTCGCCACGTACTTGCCACAGAGCCATGACTCTGACATGATCAAGTGAGTGACCAGCGGCGGTGAAGTGAAGGGATACTGGCCTATTGCGGGAATGACGGATGTCAGCCAGATGCTCGGAGAAACGCACCTCAAGGGTACGCGCGGTTTCTCCGATATAAATCTGGCGACAAGAGAAATTCCGATGGAATTAACATTCGCCGTTAATTCATTCATCTCAACCTTCCCCCCGCTGTTCCACCTTGTGTGTATGTGTGTGTGTGTGTGTGTGTGTGTGTGTGCGTGTGTGTGTGTCCGCACGGGTACGCGAGTCTCCTCTTTCGTTCCCTTTCACGCACCCCCCCCCCCCCCCCACATTTTGTTTGGTCTACAGACCTCAAAACTGCCGCTTTTCATTCTCCTCGAGTAGCTTCCCTTGCTTCTCTGTCTTTGTCATTTGTCGGTTTGTGCAGTGCAGTTGTTTTGTCAGTTGTTCTCCTCTTTATTTGTTCTATCGTCTTTCTTCTTCTTTTTTGTGTGTGTACTTTTGTGTTTTTGTGCCTGAAGAAGACCCTTAGGTCGAAACGTCGCCGTTATTCGTTCCGTGTTCGTCATTTTAACGTGAGTACATTGCTTTTTGGTCTCTTTATTGTTCCCTCTCACATGCAGTCGCCATTGTTTAATACTTTCGTCATATCACCTTGACTGTACCCCTTTGTTGTTTCGTATCCATCGTGTTAGTAAGTGTGCACTTCTTTCCTTTTAAGATCTTCTATTCGTGTTGCATTCTTTTATTTTATAACTTTCTTCACCATCCCTTTCTTTCTTAAAAGTCTTTAGATCCAGATCTATTTTGATTTTATTTTGATTTCCCATTTTCTTTGCTAAGAATTTTTACCGGAACAGTCTTTATTAACCCCTGGATTTATAGAGACCTATACACTACAGTTTATCCAATAACAGCAACTGTTTCTATGCCTTGCCATAGATTCTTCTCCAGAACACACGCTAGCCTCCTAACGAGTTTGAATCTTTTTCTTCCGCCGTTTTTTCAACCACTGGCACTTGGTTACGCTAAAGCTATGTTCAACTCCACCAAACTCGCAAGTCATATTACTTTTCTCAAACACTGCCTGCGCCTCCGCGTCATACCAAATGGCTTTCAACTCCACCATTCTCCGTCTGATCTACACAACACTCCGCTTGTAGCAAGCACAAACAACATTTTAGCACAAGCAAGCCGCAAACTAATTGGTGCTCATGTCAAGTCACTTGATCGGTCACTTGATGCCAATGCTAAGCTCCTGCACCACTTTCGAGCTCAATCCACCTCCATTCTTCCAACTCCAGTTGCATTCCGACTCAAGCAGGTCCTGCATGTACATAACCAACTCATTCATGTTCATTGCACCACACTCAAAGAGAACAAACTACAAAAACTATTGAAACAAAACCCAGCACATCAGCCACCTACCTCTAACTCAGACACCTTTTCTCCCCCATCTGCTTTAGTTCGATGTGTCCCCGACACAGTCACTTTGTCAGAGAGCGAGCGCTCTGTACTTTCCAAAGGACTCAAATTCATCCCAATCCAACCCACTGCCAGCAAATACAATACCCATCTCGACTGCCAACGCTTTTTTCGTAAACTTCGCTGGATGGCCATTCTCGGCACTGTTCCCCGCCCACCACCTCTCTCTGGCCAAGCTGATGTTTTCACTCACCTTTTCAAAACTCCTGCCTACAGGGAACCTCAACAAGACAAGTCCGTTGACGTTGAACTGTACATAGCCAAATGCCATAGAGAAATCAGCAAACTTAAATCCAAACCTGCTCGTAACTCCAACCTGACACGAGACGAACAGCAAGCCCTTGTCTCGCTTAAATCGCGCCAGGACATCGTCATCAAACCTGCTGACAAGGGCGGTGCTGTAGTCGTCTGGGACCGAGAACTGTACCTTCGCGAAGCCCATCGCCAACTCAATGACGCAGCGTCATACAAACCACTCCCTCAGGCCTCCCTCCCCCTCGACCAAAAACAGATCGCAGATACAATTAAAGAACAGATCAAACACAACAATCTTCCCGCCACTGCCAAACTTCTGCTGAAGTCTGACGCTAAACAGCCCACTTTCTACCTCCTCCCGAAAATACACAAACCCAACACCCCAGGCAGACCCATCGTTTCTGCCTGCAGCTGTCCAACGGAGTTCATTTCGGAATACTTGGACTTCCTCCTTCAACCCATTGTACAGTCACTGCCAACGTACGTCAAAGACACAACACATACCCTCAACCTTCTTGAACATCTCAACAGCCATCCCAGTTTTCAGCCCCAATTGTTGTTCACGTTGGATGTTGTGTCCCTGTACACATCCATACCCCACACTGACGGACTCAAAGCCCTTACATTCTTTCTGGATCGTCGTCCCACTGATTCTGCCTACCCACCAACCACAACACTTGTTCGCCTGGCTGAGCTTGTTCTCACTTTGAACACTTTTGAGTTTGATGGACAGGTTTTTGAGCAGATCAGCGGAGTCGCCATGGGTACGAAGATGGGACCCAGTTATGCATGTCTTTTCATGGGTCATCTTGAGCACCTCATTCTACAGTCTTACTCTGGCCCAGTTCCAGAGCTGTACAAGAGGTTCATCGACGATGGTTTGGGTGCCACTTCTCTGTCTGAACCCCTCCTTCTCGATTTCATTCACTTCATCCAAGCATTCCATCCCAGCATCAAGTTCACATTCAACATCTCTTCCTCAGCTGTGGTCTTTCTTGACATCTCCATCTCCATCTTGCATGGTCGCTTCACCACCTCTGTCTTCTACAAAGAAACTGACGCTCATTCATACCTTGATTTCAACTCTTCTCATCATCCTGCCAACAAAAGCAGCATTCCTTTCTCTCAATTCCTTCGTCTTCGGAGGCTATGCTCTGAAGACGACGACTTCCACCAACAGTCTGTCTTGATGACGTCTTTCTTTTTGGCCCGCAACTACCCTGATGCACTCGTCCGTGACGCCCTTCTGCGGGTTACCCAGGTCTGTCGAGAGTCCGCCCTCAGTCCTTCACCATCTAGGGACAGTGACAGACCCGTTGTTTCCCTACTGTTTCATCCCCACAACATGCCAGTAAGCAGAATCCTGAAATCAAACTGGCACATCCTTCAAGGAAGTGACTCTGTTGGTTCGATCTTTGCTCAAAAACCACTCTGTGCTTTCAGAAAAGACCGCAGCGTTCGCGACCTCTTGGTGAGATCCCGTCTTCGCAGTCCCACCAACCCCACAGCCCCTGGGACATTTCCTTGTTCCAAACGAAATTGCAAATCTTGTCCCTTCCTCCACCCTGACACCTGCCTCCAAGGCCCTCGTGGCTCCTTCACGGTCAAGAGAACGTTTGACTGTCAAAGTCACAACGTTGTCTATGCGATCGTCTGCCTCTCTTGTCGCCAGATTTATATCGGAGAAACCGCGCGCACCCTTGAGGTGCGTTTCTCCGAGCATCTGGCTGACATCCGTCATTCCCGCAATAGGCCAGTATCCCTTCACTTCACCGCCGCTGGTCACTCACTTGATCATGTCAGAGTCATGGCTCTGTGGCAAGTACGTGGCGACTCCTTCGAGCGCAAACTCAGGGAGTCCCACATCATATCATCCCTCGGCACTACTTGCCCCAATGGAATTAACATTCGCCGTTAATTCATTCATCTCAACCTTCCCCCCGCTGTTCCACCTTGTGTGTATGTGTGTGTGTGTGCGTGTGTGTGTGTGTGCGTGTGTGTGTGTGTGTGTGTCCGCACGGGTACGCGAGTCTCCTCTTTCGTTCCCTTTCACGCACCCCCCCCCCCCCCCACATTTTGTTTGGTCTACAGACCTCAAAACTGCCGCTTTTCATTCTCCTCGAGTAGCTTCCCTTGCTTCTCTGTCTTTGTCATTTGTCGGTTTGTGCAGTGCAGTTGTTTTGTCAGTTGTTCTCCTCTTTATTTGTTCTATCGTCTTTCTTCTTCTTTTTTGTGTGTGTACTTTTGTGTTTTTGTGCCTGAAGAAGACCCTTAGGTCGAAACGTCGCCGTTATTCGTTCCGTGTTCGTCATTTTAACGTGAGTACATTGCTTTTTGGTCTCTTTATTGTTCCCTCTCACATGCAGTCGCCATTGTTTAATCCTTTCCATGTAGTTCAGAAGATTCTTCTGGATGTGCTTCTCTAAAGGCTTTGATAAAATAGAAAACAATGAAATTGGCCTGAAGTTATTAGGGTCAGACACATCTTTATTTTTAGGAAGTGGAACGACCTTTGCCGTTTTAAATGCATCAGGAAAAATATTTTGTTCAATGCAAATGTAGAGAGAGAGTGTGAGAGAGAGTGAGAGAGAGAGAGAAAGAGAGAGAGAGAGAGAGAGAGAGAGACAGAGAGAAAGTGTGAGAGAGAGAGAGAGTGTGTGAGAGAGAGAAAGAGAGAGAGAGAGAGAGAGAGGTAGAGAGAGAAAAGGAGGAAGGGAGAAAAAGAGGGAGGAATAGAAAGAGAGGATGAGAAAGGGGGGGGGGGGGGAAGGGAGGGAGGAAAAGAGAGAGTTCCTACAACAATGATTGCTTTTGGCTCTAGTTGTTCTATTTTGCTTGCTTGCTTGTTTGTTTGTTTGTTTGTTTGCTTGTTTGCTTGCTTGCTTTTTTTCACAACTTTGAGAACTGCCCCACAAACACTGGAATAGAACTGCATGCTACAGAAACAGGTTAAACATCATCAAAGAATAAATGTTTACCTTGCTGACACAAGGGTGGTGACCATCCGGACTGACAGGCTGTACAGTGTCCAGTGTCCTTGCCACACACCTCGTCACCACCACACTGACCACACCTTCCAGCACAGTCCTTTCCGTACGTACCCTTGTCACACACTGCAATGAATAATAACAAATCTCGTTTTATTGCTTTAACTTTATTTTATTTACTTCCAATAGGTTGTAAAATGTATCATGCTGGTAGACTCTTTTTATATTTAGTCAAGTTTTGACTAAATATTTTAACATCGAGGGGGAATCGAAACGAGGGTCGTGGTGTACTCGTGTGTGTGTGAGTGTGTGTGTGTGTGTGTGTGTGTGTGTGTGTGTGTGTGTGTGTGTGTGTGTGTACCCATGTTTCCACAGGTTTGGTTGCCTAAATCACCATAAGGCAACCATCCACACGTGGATGACAACCTAAACTCTGGATGGCAACCTAATTGTGTGGATGGTCGCTTCAATTAACACCGTTAAATTCACTTTTTTGACGGAAAGAATGTCATAACAATGTTCAAAATGACATTCTTTCCGTCCTCTATAGGCGACGAAATAGGTCAAATTTTGTGCATTTTTTAGTGCAAAATTCTTCGATGCCGGAGCGAGTACTGCACCCAGTGCTGTTGTAGTGCAAGTGCACTAGAAAGGCACTACACCCAGTGCCGCCTCTTAGGTAACCATCCACACTTTAGGTATGTGTGTGTGTGTGTGTGTGTGTGTGTGTGTGTGTATGTGTGTGTGTGTGTGTGTGTGTGCGTGTGTGTCTGTGTGTGTGTGTAGAGCGATTCAGACTAAACTACTAGACCGATCTTTATGACATTTGACATGAGAGTTCCTGGGAATGATATCCCCGGATTGTTTTCCATTTTTTCGAAAAATACCTTTGATGACGTCATATCCGGCTTTTTGTAAAAGTTGAGGCGGCACTGTCACACCCTCATTTTTCAATCAAATTGATTGAAATTTTGGCAAAGCAATCTTCGACGAAGGCCGGACTTTGGTATTGCATTTCAGCATGGTGGCTTAAAAAATAATTAATGAATTTGGTCATTAGAAATCGGAAACTTGTCATTAACATTTTTTTTAAACGATCCAAAAACAATTTCATCTTATTCTTCGTCATTTTCTGATTCCAAAAACATATACATATGTTATATTTGGATTACAAACAAGCTCTGAAAATTAAAAATATGAAAATTATGATTAAAATTAATTGTTCGAAATCGATTTAGAAACAATTTCATCTTATTCCTTGTCGGTCCCTGATTCCAAAAACATATAGATATGATATGTTTGGATTAAAAACAAACTCAGTACGCTAAAAAGAATAGAGATACAGAAAAGCGTGTTATCCTACTCAATCAATCAATATGTAGAGGTTACATGCCGAGTCTCAGTGATTATAAAAAATAATGGTCGAAGTTGGCGGATCATGAAAAATGCGAGCAAATAAACGATTTTTTTTAAATAAATCTGAATAGTATTGACTGAGAAAAGTTGCACCATTTCAAAACATGCGGCAAAGGAAACGACCACGTTAATAGTTGAAGTGTGTGATCACGGTGAGCACAAGGAGAATCAGCTCTGATGTGCATTTTGTATAGTGTGCGCTCGATCTGACGCTAGGTTTTTAAAACAATTATGGAAGACAAAATCAATTTCATGGATACTTCCTGTACAGAGTGTTTTAAACAACAACAACAACAACAACAACAACAACAACAACAACAACAACAACAACAACAACTATCATGGAAAGCCACTATTGTTCTTTAAGACAGTAATTCTTGAATACCCTCTTGACATAGTAAGGGCTTCCACCCAGGTTCACAACGCCCGCAGTAGCCTGTGTCTTTGTTACAGGGATTCCCACCGTCACAGTGACCGCACTGACCGCTACAGTCGCTGGACCTGTTGTAGTGTCCGTTGGCACAATCTGCAAATATCAATCAGTCATTGTTTTTGTGTTTTCCACCTCTTACTTTAACATAACATTTGATATCACTTTTTTAAAAACAACAACACCCACTCCGATCAGCAACAATCATTTCAACATGCGTTGCAAACAATATAATTGCAGCAATGAAATTTCTCTGCAATTTGCATGGTGACCGACTGACACATTGATACACTTACAGTTACAGACACACGGACAGAAAGGCCTGACTGATAGGCACAAACACTCCTTCACACCCATAAGAACTGGAAATATTGTCCCTGTATTCATTTGTCAGTTTGTGCTCAAATCGACTAAAACAAATACTAACACATAAATCCATGAGTTGTAAAATTGCATAGAATAAATCGTGCTCTTGAAAAATATTCCTATAAATCGGATCATTACTGTATGTACACGACCCACACCACAAAATCAGTCAAACATGGTAATGAATAATAAACTACATCGTTTATCCTTCTCAAATGATATTTTATTCGTGTTTTTCTTTTTCTTGGTGAAAACATGTTCAGGTTCACATGTCTAAAACCAAGCATGCAATGTAGATATCACTCACCGTCGCATTTGTCATTTGTGCCCCATCCGGGTCTACAGTTACATGTTCCAATAGAAGTGTCACACAGTCCGACACATCCTTCACTGCAATGCTGGCTGCAGTCACCATAGGTCCCGGAAACACATTCTGGGTCAGAAAAAAGTAATGTATCGAACGCGTGCAATTGTATTTGACCCTTACATTTTTTTTTTACAACAAGGATATGACTGGCAAGGAGAAGAAAAGTCAAATGTGTGCCGATGTCTCAGAGGGCACAACGTTACACAAGTGAAGATGTTGTTTGGAAAGTATATGCTTACAAATTGATTTTCATTTAATTCATTCGGAATACTGTTTCGTGTAGCCTTCCAAACTTGTTTTGGATAAGGACACGCACGCACGCATATATAAACCAACCCAGCCGAACACACACATTCACACATATCACACACGCACGCACGCACGCACGCACGCACGCACCCACACACACACACTCATACACACACACACACACACACACACATATATACACACACACACACTAACACAAACACACATACACACACTAGCACACACACACACACGCACACACACACACACACACACACACACACACACACACACACACACACACACACTAATGCATGCACGCACGCACGAGTTACATCGTTCACAGAAAGGACCTACAGTGTCAAAAAAGCAATACCTTTTTTCACGAATTTGCTTTGTGCACAAAACAAGAACATTGAATAGTTTAATGTCTGTTTCTTACTTTGCGTGCACATTGGAGCTTGCCACCCGGACTGACATCCACGTTGACATTCTCCATTGGTTTTGTTACAAGACGTTCCACTGCTGCACTGACCACAGCTTTGATCACAGTTGCTGCCATAATGGGAATCGTCACAAGCTGAAAAAGTAAAGTTAAAATGGAACTATCACTGAACTACGTGCGTGCATGCTTGTGTGTTTCGGTTTGTGCAAAAGCAAAGGAAAATTACTTGTGTGCGTAAAACGTTCCCCCACCTGGTGCACTTACCTTGATCGTGGTGTGAGGGCTTGTGTGCCTTGACAACCTCCGGAGCTATGTCGGCGGGGACCTCGTGTCCCTGGTAGGTCCAACCATGCCGAACAGATCCGCGTGAGGTAGAGGCCAGACTAAAATGTGTACCCTGGTCCTCCAGGTTGGGGGTTCAGCTTAGGGCCAACAACTCTAACTGGTAAAACCGAGTGAGTTACAGAAACAGCGACAAAGGAAAACAACACTGAGGTCCTTTGTCGCTGCCCTACACGCCACCAGGCGTGAAAGGCATTGAGTGAGTGAGAGCGTAAAACGTTATTTATTGAAGTCCATTAAGATAATTAGTATTGAACACATGTACCTTAAATGCAACAAGAACATCAGAACTGAGAAAAATTAGTGCTTTATTTTGTAACTTACACACTTTGTTGCCGCAAATGGATGTGAACTATTAGACTTTCATCATAAAGTTATGAAACTGGGAAAACTGGCGTTTTAACTTGACGCTTTATTTGGGAAGTACACTTCCATTGTAATTTTTGGTAGTTTTATTAAATCAAACATGGTACAACAATACAACGATAAACAATAGGGACGCAATACAGACTGCCATTAAAGCTCTATTATTGCGTGATACGGGTCAGGCCCGTTCTGATCATATGCCATTTATACAATTATCTCCACGCCAAATTCGCCTAAAGATGTTAAATTATGAGATAAAGGAGCCAAGCTCAGCTGGATTTTGGTCGAACAAATTAAATATTACATTAGAAGATAAACACTGGAAATTAGCTAACGAATGCTCGACAGAAACCCGTCTTCGTCTATTGCATTGGAAAATTTTACACAATATATATCCCACCAATATTTTGCTACATAAGATGGGAATTCGTCAAACAAATCTTTGTCAGTATTGTAACGAAACCGACTTCATCGAGCACTTTTTTTGGCAGTGTAGAGCAGTGCAACCCATATGGCAGGAATGTCAAGGGTACATATTTAAATGTACAGGCAAAAATATAAAGTTAAGCTGCGAAGAGGCTCTTTTTGGGTATTTCACACGTGATATCCCCAGAGAGAAAACCTTCATAATTAATCACCTTATATTGATATCGAAAATGTGCATAAGCCAGTTTAAGTACGGAAATCCAAAAACTAACATGAAGATCTTATTTCAGAACCAAGCTCGAGTTCGAAATTTCTAGTAAAATTGAACTGTGTATAAGAATATAGATAACTAGTAGTATTGTGCTGTTAATGTAAAGTTATTTATATATGCGCTGTATGATGCTGTGCTGAAAACTGGTACTGTAATTGGTAATTTGTAAATTCTCGCCTTTGTCTATCGAGCGTTGGATTAATTAACTTGTTATGTATTGTCCCGCTGAAAATGTATTATATAACAGAATTATGGGAACAGCAACAACAACACACGCACACACACACACACACACACACACACACACACACACACACACACACACACACACACACACACACACACACACACACACACACATACACGCAGACATTAGTTAAATTGTAATGTAAAAGAAAAAAAAAAAAGAAAAAAAAAAAAAAAAAAAAAAAAAAAAAAAAACAATAGGGACACGAACTCAAGCGAACGCTAATATTACGCGCCCTACGTAGTTACAAATGAACAAAAATATGATGTCGGACAAACATTACTTATAAACTATGGGACTATCTAGGTCAACAGCATAGTTGAAGCAAACCAAAAAGAACAGGAAAAAGCTAGCAGGAGGAAGAGGGGGAGGGTGGAGGTGGGACGAAAGAATGGTAGGTACATATGAAAGATGAAGGTGGTTAGCGCATACAAAAAGAATAAACATAATACATTGTAAACTGTAATCCATTGGCAAATGAGCAGTAGTTCGCTGAATATATAATTGAAAAATGTATATGAAATAAGGGTTGTTGGCATGGATATGCGTACTGAGTCAAATTAACAAAAATTGTAATTTTTCACCATGGCATCAACGTTAGAAACGCCGCAAATTCAAACACCAAACTATTTTTTTCTAAAACAATGCCATAAGTACATGTATACATGCTTAAGGAGCGGGTATTACATTTTTGACGAATACAAACCTTCCTGAAACCGTGAAGTGTACATTTAACAAATCTCACTTCGTTTCCTTCAAACAGTCAAAATGAAGGTTGCCGCATTGAATGACTTTGGTTTGATTTTATATCGGTACGCACACATACATACAGACAGACAAACAGACAGACAGACAGACAGATAGACACACACACACAAACACACACACACATACACACACACACACACATACATACATACATACATACATACATACATACATACATACATACATACATACATACATACATACATACATACATACATACATACATACATACATACATACATACATACATACATGCATACATAAATATCAGAGGATTTTATTCACTGATGAAACAATGTCACAGGAAACATAATCAATGAATATAGCTGAGAAAAGAGTGACATGCACACACCACTTTCATAAACACAAGACTATCATGGAACAGAAACACAACTAATGGACCAAACAACCATGCATAGCGCACACACACACGCATGTACACACACACACACACACACATACAAAACACACACACACACCACACACACACACACACACACACACATACAAGCACGCACGCTCGCACATACGCCTATGCTATTAATTCTCAACATAAGTTTTCGAACAAAAATGATCATTTTTGTTTACCCCAGACTTGGATTTCACAGAAGGTAAGATAATCACGCCACACGTCGACCGGCATCTGACGTGTCACTTCAACTTCTTGCCCACTCCTAGGCAGTGTTCGTAGAATGTCCGTCTTCGGCTCTATGTTATTGACATCGTCGCCAAACGTGTACACTATTGTGTTGTCGATTGATACCTTCACTCCTCGCATCAAAGACAAAGGATTCCTTCCTGCAAAGAATGTCAGTTAATATAGTTCTTGACATCATTCAAACACCTGTAATGATCCGACATTTTACCTCAAGAACGTATCGGGTCATTGCTGAAATACAGAGCTTTTTGTCATGGTACCCCTCAAACTTGACGCAAAAACTTCCAGTTTCCCATCAATCGCGCGATCGACAGCTGCATCAGTAGAAATGGCACCACACAGGAACAACGCAAGATCGCAACTACCTGTTTTGAATAGAGAATTTATATGACTTCCTCCGCTTATGCCAAGTTGTGCCTTTTTGTCAGGTTATATTTGGCGGTACCTTGTAAAAGGGTGCCAGATAGTCAAGTGAAGTGCCTTTGAATGAAATAACACGGTAATGAATTTTTAAGTTGTAGTACGAAAGTAGGTGCAATATGTGTTGTTCTGAATGTATCATGAACAAAACGTTAGGAAAGCAATTGCAAAGATCTATGTACTGTTACCAAGAATATAAAGGTGAGTGTGTGTCGATTCTTTAGCACTGTAGTTCGAAGGCATTCCAGCAGACGTTTTAGTCAGAATGAATCGTTCAATTTTACAAGGAACCAGTAACAAGTCCTATGTATTAATTGAGCAAAGTTTTGTTCGCGTAGCCTACTAAACTAAACTCATAAACAAGATACATATGCACACACTCAGTGTCTTTGCCAATAGACCGATTATGTGTTGGGTGATTTTCATCTGTATTTATCAATTTTACTTTATTGTTGGTTTTGATGTAGACTTTTGGTTTGCCCCTCTTCAGAATTCACTTGATCACTGACAGAAATTCGTGTTTTGTCGTTGTCCAAACAAACACCAATGAAAAGAGGCGAAGAACCTCTGAGCGTTTGTATTAGGTTTGCACATTACTGTCCATTTTTAACCTTCCTCTCGCACCCATGGGAACCAGCAACTGTCACCTCCCATATACGTTTTGTATTTGTTATTTTACTCAGCTTGATATGAATAAGAAAAGAAGTGGAACTTAAAGTGCTCAACTACTATTACTATTAGTCGGCACGCGGCGATACATAATGTCCTTTGACTTTTTCTTGGGGGTATCTCGTACTAAAAATAGAATATGGGATAATGGGAAAGCTGTTCAAGGGCACTTACGCACTAAATTCAATTTTCCGTACATGAGTCAAAACCTTTGGAATGAATCAAAATGAATTAAATACAAGAATAGCGAGTTCAGAAAAGAAGAAGAAAATGTTGAGAGAAAACAATCGGGCTTTTTATGGAACACGAACCTGAGACCGCCGGGGCAGGGGGCTAGCGTTCTTCCGCTTAGACAACCATGCACACGATTCCTAGACGTGAAAATAGAAAGTTGAACTGCAAACATACATTACAGGTGGGTTCTAGAGCATGTGTCGACTTGTCGGTTTCCGAGTTTCTCCGTTCGTATTTGTGTTTTGTACGTTTTCTTGATCTCACCATTTCATTTAGTCGCGGTGATACCCATGGGCATTTCACAAAAGCCGATGTTGCAAACCAAAAAAAAATAGAATCGGTAACTCTGGGGAATTGTCTGATGGAAATACTCAATAATTATGCAACTGTTTGATTTTTTTGGGTGCATGAGATCACCCAACATGAGATCACCCAACATGAGATCACCGAACATGAGATCACCCAACATGAGATCACCCAACACGGTTGGAATGAATGAAATGAATAAAATACAAGAATTACGAGTTCAGAAATATTTTTACAAAACAAATAAAATAAATAATTGCCGTCGAAGAGGATCGAACCCGTGACCACCAAGGTAAGTAAAAGCGATCGGGCGCTCCACAAACTGAGCTTATCTGTCTCACTGTTGGCGAGGAAGATTTTAACTTCACTTGAGTTCTCGAGCGTGGGGATCAGTACTGACTCGACTCGAGTGACCGAGTCCAGTCTCTCCGTTCGTATTTGTGTACTGTACATGTTCTTTATCTTACTGTTCGAGGCAAGTTAAGTTATTAACTGACCGTATGCTCCCGTTCACTTTGTATACGTTTGTGAAGCAATATCAAGAAGCGTTAATTTCAAGCGTGACCGACATTATGTTCTTGTCTGGCTCCGATATGCATTGACCAATCGCCGAAAGGCGCTGACGTCATTGCATGAAAGGATTACCCTACCCAGGATCTAGATTCCTGATGACATACAAAGGATTTTGTTCGGGAGGACGACGATCTATGGACGGTTTATTATATAAAGGGAAGCAAGCGGTTAAATAAAAACGGGCGTCGACAGAGCCAATGAAGAGTGATATCAACTAGTAGTTCTCATTCACTTGTGATAAGAAGCTAGTTCTGAAAATGATGACAACAATTGATTGTGTATGCTTGATTAAACAATGGTTAGTTACAGTTTAGTCATGCGACATACACACACGCAATTATACCTTCAATACGCTCTTGTCAGACATGACAAAATCTCATTTTAATTCATATTACCTTCATTATACATAGCAAGCTTTCTGGCATACACGATGATCTTGCTGATGACGTAGGGCTGACCGAGGTCCAGTGTCCAGTGTGGTGAATAATCATCCCAGTGTGTGAAGATACAGTTGCCTTTCCCATAGTTCGTGCTGGTGTTGCCGTTGATGACATCGTTACAGGTGTTGTTCTCGTGGTGGGTGGCGAAGATATCGTCTTTATTAGGATCACCTTGCATGTGCGTGTAGTAGAAGTAGGACGACAAAGTGCACTCCTTGCCAAACGCGACATTTTCTGAAATGCAAACAGAGAAATGACCGTGACAATAAGGGGTGGTGACGGTCACTGGCTTTAAAACAACGGATGTTTACTGTCTCTAACCCAATCACACTCTATTGGAGATGGCTTAAAACGTTGCGACTGTCCAGGCGGCAGCAAAGCCATCGTCGTCGTAATGATTGTGAGCTCCGATGTGCGTATTCTCAGAAGAAAAGGGCGTCATATAATCGCTTGACAACAGTAAACAGTATCACTATTTGCCTCATTGCTAAAACGCTTACACAGCCAATCGAAAAAATACTGGTAATTCTCAATCATTGGCAATGCAGAGGACAACGTGAAACAGTTTAGTATGTAAACTTCCCTGTTAAGTTCAACCAAAAGCCTATTCTCATAACAGCTAGTACACTCCTCATTGTCTCTGTCGACACCCGTTTGCAACCCCCCCTCCCCTTCCCTTTCCATAATAAACTTAACATAGGGCGTCAGCAGCCAAGCAAACTAATACATTTTCCTAATTAAGAAGGTATTCTGGTTAGAAAATTCGTTTTGTAATAGGATATCAATATAAACGTGAACAGGGGTATTTAAGGCAACTCGAACAATGAGCTCGATAGAACGTAAAACATAAACGCTCTGAAGGGAGCCGCTAGTGAAGCGACGATAACGGACCCACATTTTGGAGAACACACGGGTAACTATCGTAGTAAAGCATCAGATGTTTGCCCCGATTGACAGGAAGCGCAAATGCTATATCGCCTGGCCGCATTAAAAAAACACACGGTAGGTCGGGTTCAAATTGCACCAAAAGCATTATTACAGCGCGTCGATTGCAAGTCAGGGCTCCCCACGGACGCCCCTTCAAGAGAGTCCCGGGAACCACACTTTCAGATGTGTGGAGGGTCCCAAGGGTCCAAAAGCCGAACAGTCCGGGTGTACTTAAACAAAATTGTGGTCACGCATAGTGACGATTGCAGTCTGAAAATGTATCTAAAGTACGCACGATAAAGGAAATGTAATGCGCCCAAGGACCTGCTGTTTTAAAGTTCAGTGCGTCCCGGGGCCCCCTTAATACATTTCTAGTACGTGTTTTCGGCTTCTAGTGCGTATATGACGCAAGGACGCGCACGTTGGGGAGCCCTGCAAGTAATGGCTGTTGAAAACTTCAGTTTAAAGGCACACTCAGCTTCACGTAAACCATCAGTGTCTGGTCATAGACACTGTCAGGAATTTACACACAGTGCAAACACCCTGTCGTTTAAACACTAACTGCTTGAGAACATCCTAGGTGCCCTCCGTCAAGAGCGAGCATTTTGCAAAGATTTTATTTCGTGCAGTCAGAACGAATTTACAATGAGACAAATCGGACGCCTCGTTTTGGCGCTAGAACTAACTTTTAAAATCTAAATAATAAATTGACAGCTTGTTAAATTCTTAAATCACAGAATCATTATTTTTTCATCAAGACAAGATCAGTACAATTCGAAGTTTTGAAAGTTTGAAAAAAGGGAGCCCGGAAGCAGTTCACGCAAGGCCAAGCAGACGAATTTTCTTTGAAGTCAATCGCCGCCGATAAGTTCGTGTCGTTTGTTGCATTTTAGATTCAGAGTTACACAATAACGTGCTATTGCAGATACAGCGAGTCGCATTGAAATCACAAACTGACGACTAAATTGTGAAAAGAAGGAAAGTGGCTCACACGGGTCTACGATGGCTCAGGGGTTAAATAAACCACGACAACTGGTGTGTGGTTTACGCACTCTAAATAGCCATTCAAACGAACTATGTCATTTTATGCTATTAAATGCTGATGAAAGTGTGTTCCATAAGGTAATAAACTTCTGATTGAACTGTTACGATCTCACATCAAAAAGGCTTACTTTAATAATACATTTTTTTGTATTGAAATGGATAGACGAATATTTTGTTCATGATCGAGTGACTTGCCTTGCCTTGCGTGTCAAATTTGCTTTTATATTGAATAATAAATGCCAGGTGCAATTGTTGAGATTCGACGGCACATTGGGGACGGTTGACATATAAGAAAACGTGTCAGCAGAACTTGAACTAACGAATTTGCCTTTGAATTACTTGAAGTGAGCTGAACGCATGTCTGCGAGCTTACTAGAGAAGTTGTGTCAACCAGAGTTTACACCCTTGTTTTTTTAAATACATTTTTCAATTATATGCTGCTCATGTATATTTTTTGGAACAGATAATTTGAAATCGTTTTGTTGTTGTTGTTGTTGTTGTTGTTGTTGTTGTTGTTGTTTTGTGTTAATAAATAAGTATCACGAATAGTCGCGCGTGTAACTGAATCGCATGACGTTATCAGCTGACCTTGGAAATAGGCGAGAACGAGGCTCTGTTTCTTGCTAACAGAGACAAAGAGGCAGATCATTGATAGCATTGCATACATATGTACAACTGACAACACATTATATCACAGACTTTGATACCTGACTGAGATGCACGACAATAAAATGTTTCAGATACTTACGCATGTTTTGTTGTGACTGTGCCCGCGATCTGTGCACAGCTGTACACAAAATAGAAACCAGCAAACACAAAATCCAATGACAAATCTGTGAGATCGCCATTTCACTGATCAGTAGTGAAGCAATGACTCCTGATCCAAACAGACATTCATTTTGCCAAGAAGGAAGTGAATTCCTACAGCTTAGCCTTCGGTCTTTTATCTGAACGTTGCATATCCTATCATAATGAAGTTTATTTAAAGGTGCGGTATCCGTGATTTTGCGGCTCGGTTAGTACAGCAGTTATCATGTTATGCTTACGTTATATATGTGCAATTGCGTCTCAGTTATTCATAATGATAGCATGCTGTTACATTTATTTCCAATATGCAATAATTACAACTTCGGTAATAAAATGTGCAGACCGCTCTTTAAATATCGTTTTAAAACAAGAAGAAAGTTTATGGGATATAAAACGTGAAATAAAGCTCAAAAGCAAGTAAAAACAAACAAAAAAACAGACTGACAGAGAGTTGGACAGTTGGACACACACACACACACACACACACACACACACACACGCACGCACGCACGCACGCACGCACACACACACACACACACACACACACACACACACACACACACACACACACACACACACACACACACACACACACACACACACACATTCGATAAGGACTCGGTCTCAAATTCGTGTTGAAAACTGTAAATGTACCTTTGATGTCAGCACACCAGCAGTTTAAATTACTACGAAACAAATACATCCATTTTCAAGCCGGGGTTATTTGAGTAGTACATTAGCATCATGTCTGCAGTCTAGGACGGTGCCTTTACCTGTACAGGTAATAAGACGATGATACTGAGGCGATAAGAGGACAACTTCCTTGTTCTGTTATCTGCGCCATGAAGTGGGACACACACATTTAGCGTTATACATGTTACAAAAATCAGCAAGCAATAGACCCGGTATTGATCGTTTCTTTAACTGTATGTGTGCCTGCTTTTGTGTGTGGTTTATTAACAGCTATCGTGTTTTCAGCGTAGCCATAATAAATTATAGGGTCGGATATTTTGACGAAAACAAGTATAATACGCCGAGTCGAAGAGATGGCATATGATACTTGTTCGAGTCAAAATATCCGACGCTTTCGCTGCATTCTTCAAAATGGTATCCCCAAACGTTTTTCTCTTCACTTTTTTTGTATTCAAAAGCTAGCCAGAAATGACGTCATCAAAAATAGAAATTAACAAAAGTGAAGAAAAAAAGTTTGGGGATACCATTTTGAAGAATGCACATTATAAAAATCAAATCTGATCAGTAATTTGTTTGATTACTCTACACACACACACACACATACACACACACACACACACACATATACACACACGCACACACACACACACGCACACGCACGTACACACAAACGCTCACACACAAACCATCACCTTCGTCTCGATTCCCAGTCTATCAGAATGCATTCAGTTAAAGACTAAATGTAAAAACACATCTGAAGTGAGGATACAAACAATCGTTCAGGGTGTTTGAAAAGCTGAGTGGCTGTTTATTCAATGTTAAATTTAATGTCCAATTACAATTAACTACGCTCCTATCGTGCGTGGCACTGAAAGGAATACTGATGCGAACTTCCCTGTTTGGTGCGACCTGAAACCCAAAACAAAAAACACCGGTGATGTTGTTTTTTTTGAAAATAGGGCACGGATGTTTCGTTTTCACATGGCTGTGACTCAACAGTACTTCCTATGTTGCTGAAAGGATTTGCATAAAACGGTCTCGGACCTGTTAGATTCATTAAGTTTTGTATTCATAACGTAATCAATTTCTTTGAAGATTGTGCACACTTGCAGTGAGACATATAGGATACTTTTATTGTCATAAAAAATTATGTGAAAAAGTCAATCTGCACACGATTTACATTATTAGTAAAACGACGACCTTACATTACAACGTTAGTTAGTGAAATTTGACATGAAAGTTCCTGGGTATTATATCCCCATACGTTTTTTTAATTTTTTTGATAAATGTCTTTGATGACGTCATATCCGGCTTTTCGTGAAAGTTGAGGCGGCACTGTCACGTCCTCATTTTTCAACCAAATTGGTTGAAAGTTTGGTCAAGTATTGTTCGACGAAGCCCGGACTTTGGTATTGCATTTCAGCGTGGTGGTTTAAAAATTGATTGAAGACTTTGGTCATTAAAAATCTGAAAATTGTAAAAAAAAGTATTTCTTTTATAAAACGATCCAAATTTACGTTCATCTTATTCTCCATCATTTCCTGATTCCAAAAACATATAAATATGTTATATTTGGATTAAAAACAAGCTCTGAAAATTAAATATATAAAAATTATTATCAAAATTAAATTGTCCAAATCAATTTAAAAACACTTTCATCTTATTCCTTGTCGGTTCCTGATTCCAAAAACATATAGATATGATATGTTTGGATTAAAAACACGCTCAGAAAGTTAAAACGAAGAGAGGTACAGAAAAGCGTGCTATCCTTCTCAGCGCAACTACTGCCCCGCTCTTCTTGTCAATTTCACTGCCTTTGCCGTGAGCGGTGGACTGACGATGTTACGAGTATACGGTCTTGCTGCGTTGCATTGCGTTTAGTTTCATTCTGTGAGTTCGACAGCTACTTGACTAAATGTTGTATTTTCGCCTTACGCGACTTGTTTGTTTATTATTCCGACAAAGGTTTTTTTGCGTTGCATGCGTCAAACACAAAAAAACAAAGTACTAAAAGTGTTGGAGAACCACACGTTTTATCATTCACAACCCCGGAGAGTAAGCTGTCGTGTTTGTACGGAAAGAGATAGCAGTGTTTCCATGAAACCCAAACGTTACAAGATAACAGGCTGCAACATAGCAACTGCAAGGATAACTGATAACTGATAATCCCGGCTATCTCCAACTTGACGTCAACAATGTGACAGATTTAACCCAGTCGCCTTATGAGTATTTAAAACAATCAGACCTACTGTCGGCCCGTTTAAAATACTAAACCTGTAGAGCCTGTCAGATCAGACTGCGAAGTAAGTGAGTGAATAGGAAACAAGTCGGCTATAGCGTATTCAATTTATATAGTCAACACTCCAAGAATGAAACTGAACACACTGCATGGTTTTTACAAACACTACTAGTAAGAGGGCTGTCACACATGCGACTGAGTCGCGCGATTTACCCTGTCACACAGCCGACTCAGTCGTAGAAAACAGCTACGACAAGTCTGCGACTCAGTCTCATGCGATTCCCTCGTAGCTTTGAGGTTTAGAACATGTTCAATTTCTGCGATCCAGTCGTCGGTCAATCGCAGGGGCAGAGCCAACAGAGCCAACCAGAACGCGTTGCTGCGGCCTTGATGCCGTGACGTAAAATAATGGCGGACAGTTGCGTACAGCGTCTCTTCGTCGATTCAAAACTTTTTGGAAGAACAGTTTTTTACTCAGATATAAAGGAGACGTTTTAGGCGTGTACAGCGGTCGGAAAACATTAATTGGAGCTGTCTGGGAACTTTATTTCTCGCAAAGGCGTATTGCTGAAAGGAATTTTTCAGAAAGGTAGAGCGATGTTCGAACATTTAGCGTCTGCTCTCGCAAAGCGAGTTTGCCGTGTTCACTATGACACGTCACTTCCGCCCCGCTCGCGTGGAGTTCGTCTATCGTTCATCGTGTGACGGGTCAATGGCCTACGATGTGATGTGCGATCGGCCAAAGACTGAATCGCAAGACTGATTCGCAACGACTGAGTCGCCTGTATGACCGAGGCTTAAATCATAGGTTGGTGGAAATCCCGCGCTGATACATAGTCTCGGTAACTACACAAGCCTCATGAAGCTAACTTGCATAAAACGGACTCCTCTCTGATTGAACCATTCAGTTTGGTATTCACTGAATGTAAACAAGAATAAAGTAGTTGCGCTGAACATGTATTGGCATACTCGAGTTCTTTAATTAACACACACTGATTGATGAATGACTTTCCATTGTCATGAAAGCATTTTGAACACCATTTCTACCGGACTCAACTTGAAATCAAGTATAGATAAGACAAAAATATATTGCAGTAGATCAAAACATTGTTCATGGTGCAAGTATATATGGTAGAAGGAAGTAGACATTTTATTCTTGCTCAGTACGGCGCCACACGTTCCGACATTGTATCAACAGAACGGGAATGAAAGCACGTAGGCCTACGCTTGTTCCACAAAACGCTCTCATGTATTTCTCAATCAAACGGTGCAGTTTCCCTTTTGTCAAGTTTGCTTGTTATGTTAGAACTTGTTCAGCTGAACACCAAAACACCCCGGCAGACAAATGATAAAAATGACAAGTACATGTGTATAGCAGAAGACAGTATTTTTATTCAAAATGTTTAGACTTTCATTTCATTCCAAATTAGCTGATATTGGCAAGCCGACACGCACAATTCGACGTTTATTTGTAACATAACCCTCTGTTAAAACTGCGACTTTCTTGCTGAAAAAGGCTGGTTTACAAAACAAAATCTTACTTTGAAGCTGTAAACGTAGCTAGCTATACTTTGTCTACCAACCTTCGGCTGCAAAAAAAGGACATACATTCTGAAAACAAACACAAAGATCCCCCCCTCCCCTCACCTACCCCGATCCACCCCCCCTCCCCCCCCGACACGCACAGAGATGGCCAGGGCCCTACATTCGGATGTGGCACTTTTGTTTACATGCTCGTGACTATACTGTGGTGTAAAGTGGAGTGATTCAATACTTAGGCGATGAGTTGCAAAGTCCATCGTGCAGTATGCGTGTATGTTTTCTATTTTGTGTGTGTCTGTGTGCGCGTGTGTCTGTTTGTGTGTTTTTATTTTCTGCTGATATGCTGAATCAAAAGAGAAGACAGGTTAATGTCAACAACAACAAAAAAGCCCAGGACAGCTCAAATTCAGCGTCAACGTTTCCGCATTTGAAGGCCCCTTCAGGACCACATTGAGAAAGTAAATTACAACAACCCAAAAGCAAAAAAGCAGAGAACAAAAACAAAAACAAGAACACTGAGGCGTGACTAACCATTCAGTCAAGCGAATGCACGCTGAAATACGTCCGCTTTCCTTCACCTTCCGAACACACACACACAGACACACACACACACACACACACACACACACACACACACACACACTCACACACATTCACACGTGACACACACACACACACACACACCCACACACACACACTCACACACATTCACACGTGACACACACACACACACACATATCCACACATATCCACACACACACACACACACACACACACACACACACACACACACACACACACACACACACACCAGCACACAAATCCTTATACACGACCACACACACACATCATTCTGACCGCTAGAGACAGAGAGAGAGCGAGAGAATTAATTGAATTGAATTGAATTGAGGGTGACAGAATTAGCAATGCAAGCGTGCTTTTTTTCATCCGGTCCTCGCCCATTAAGGGTAACTCAATAACAAGAAGAAATAGAAGTTAAGTTAACTACAGTACAATTTACAATTGCCATGTCTAACAACCAAAAGGACATTTTAAGATGCATTATGAATATCAAATGATGACGTAATATTATATCAAAGAATTATTTGATTGTTGAAAATGTTCTCGGTGCGTTATGTATGATCATGTTTCAATACAATCATAGAGTACTGATATTTTATCAGCTGCACAATAGTAGTAGTGCTTACACGTTTTGCAAGAGAAACAACATGTTATGTTCCTTGAATTATGTTTCACTTATTTGCATTTTAATTATATCAGGAATGGAGTTTCAGATAAGGGCGCCAGAATGTGAGAGATTTAACTTGTACAAATCAATTCTTGGGTTTGAGGTAATTGATTTGTTTAGTTTTCTTGAAATATTTAGTTTGACATTTGAGGCAATGAGTGTAGGTGCATTCCCTGACACAATTCTATGCATCATCACACTTTTGTTATAGCCAAATCTTAATTTGATAGAAATAATCTTCAATCTGTTATAATCAGACGTAGAGAGAGATGTATTTTTAAAATAATTAATTTAACAACTTGTCTGTGTGAACAGTCCAATTGTTTCAAAGTGTTTAAATATCGACTTTTAAAAAATCGACAAAATCGGCTAAATTCCAGTGAACATTTCATTAATAAATGTTTAAGGTACCAAGCTGAAATGCTATCCCATAGTCCGCACTTTGTAAAAGATCACGTAACGAAAATTTCAAACAAATTGATGAAATACTGTAGCCGTGAGAGTGCTGCCTTAACTGTTGCAAATTGTCAAATGTGACGTCATCAAATAGCCCTATCATAAATCGGAGAAAAAACGCCGTTTGAAAATGCCGTCAACAATATATGCATCAATTGTCAAGAAAATCCGTTGGGTAGGTTCTGAGAAATGCTTGTCACAGACATACACACACACACACACACGCACACACACACACACACACATATATACACATACATCAGGAGACAAACTTCGCTCTCCGCTCTTGTAAAGACATTCAGTCATTACTTGACTGAAGGAAAACAAAAGAAAAGGATGAAATAAAATGTCTGCCAATAAATATGTATTATTTATGCTGTATGAGTTATACAATTCTTCGGACAAAAACATGTGTACATCCTGAAAAAATCTTTTTATTTATATCGCACACTTCTTTTCCATTTTTTCTAAACTTGGAAGAGCACACAAAAATACACACAGAAACAATCCAAACACAAGACAAACCAAGCATTGTAACTATCATCTTTCTACGTGAGTATCAACAACAATAGCAGCAGCAACAGCACGGCTACTGATTGATCGAGAACAAGCATAAAAGGCAGAGTCCTCCCCATGAAACGGCTCTTCTTTTTTTTTCCGATCTGGCCAGGCTTCAACATGGGATAAGACATTCGCTGCACACACACACACACACACACACACACACACACACACACACACACACGCACACACACACAGAGACCGCACACACACACGCACACACACACACACGCACACACACACACACACACGCACACACACACACGCACACACACACACACACACACACACACACACACACACACACACACACATACACAGACCGCACACACAAACACGCATACGTACACGTCCCATCCTGTTCGCACCGCCAATTTTGTGAGCGAGAAAACAACACTCATTTTACAGTTTTCGGCAAAAGCAGCCAAGTATGAGTCAGTTTATGCAAACTGAATGGCCTGTGGATAGAAATCTGTTTTTGTAAAGATCTACACGAGTACCCGAGCTCATTTGTTGAAAGCAAGGGAAACAACTCCTCGTATCATCATCTTAATTATCATCATCATAATAACCTAATCCAGATTAAATCAGACAAATGTAATCTATTACAATAGGGTTGTATCTCGCTACCAATCAGTAAATTAAGCGCACCCAGCAGCAAATCTATAACATATTACTACATAAATATCTTTATATATTTACATCATCATGCGGAATACTGACGTATATATGTATATCCTTTTTCTCAAATCCATTGGCGTTAAGAAGCGTTTCATTGCCAGAGTACCATTCTGAAATGTTTAAATCAGGAGAAGTAAGTTGTATCAGAGAAAACGACGCAGTTACCATTTCTAATCAAACAAATAGTCTTCCTCTACAAGACATAGGATTCTTTTAGTTAGCCTGAACCGCAGTCCTTTAAGCGTTCGTGTATATGTGTTTTTCTTTTCCGGGTATTCTTTTCTTTCGATGCCTCTCGGTGTCTTTCTGACTCTCATTTCCACTGGCTTTGGACACTGCTATTTCTTCGTAACTATACCCCTCTGTAGTATTCTGATACTCCGTGGTCACCTGCTTCCGCTCCTCTGTGCCCATGGGTTTGGTATTGTAGTAATCTTTACTCGGATGTGTTAAGTCTTCGTAAGGTCTGATGTCGTCTTCACGTAGCTCATAGTTGTCGAGACGGTCGTAGGGATCAGAGAGAGTTTCAGTGCCTTGTTCCGCCACGTGGGTCGACTCCTTTGGTGCAGAGGGGCGTAGTGGCAGTGCCGGAGGTGGCTCGTCTATCCTGGTTTCTACAACAGCAGCAAACTCAAACAGTTAAATACAAACTTCTGTTTGAACCCACTGACAGACGATACTTTTGTGTTGTGTCGTGTCTTGTCGTGGTGTGGTGTGGTGTGGTGTGGTGGTGTGGTGTGGTGTGGTTTGGTGTAGTGTGGTGTTGTGTGGTGCTGCGTTGTGTTGCATTGTATTGTTTTGCGTTGTTATGTGTTGTGTTGTATCTTTTTTATTATTTTGTGCTGTATTGTATGGTCAGTTGCTGATTAGTGTCTTAGTTATTTCTGTCAGACTACTGAATCAAATACTGGTACACACGCACACAAAGACATTCCCGTGTGCCTCTCACGCATACTCACCTGTAAATCCAGGGCGACTGTCTTTCGGAGACGAATTGTTTCGTTGAGACCTGGCAGCCCTAGACTTACGCAACCTGCAACATATGTTACGACACCGGTGGGAAAACTGCGAAGAACGTATTTAACAGTCAGCGCTTCATTTACACAATATAATGAAGCTACTCTTAAAATCTAATTTTAAGACGATTATTCTACATTCGTGTGAGATACCACTCATGACAAAACAACATCGTTCATCACAGTTCATGTGAATGAGGTCACCGAGACAAACGTCATTATGGACACACTTTTGCCCTTGATGTTTCCCCTGAAAGAATGTTTAGAACAAACACGTCACGTCACAAACACGTCCAGAGTGACGTTACTTTGCTTTGACATCAACGATTGCACCAGGCATTTGAAGAGATCAAAATTCCATTAGAAGCGTCTTGTATTCGTCGACTGAGGGATGTTTGTCACAGTTTGAAGCTGAAGGCATGTACATACGTACGTACAGTATGTAGGATAAACAGAATACTACATGGCTTGCTGTGTCGTACCAGATTTACACGAGTTGCTTTTTTAAATATTGTGCATCTAGTGCATGGCGGTGAGGAGGTTCGCTCTGTGTGTGTGTGTGTGTGTGTGTGTGTGTGTGTGTGTGTGTGTGTATGTGTGTGTGTGTGTGTGTGTGTGTGTGTGTGTTTCTGTGTGTGCGTGTTTGTTTGTGTGTGTGTGTGTGTGTGTGTGTGTGTGTGTGTGTCTGTGTCTGTGTGTTTCTGTGTCTGTGCCTGTGTAAGTGCGTGCGTGTTTGCGCTTGCTTGTGTTCTAGCGGGCATGATTGCACGCGCGCGTGTATATGCACAAGCATGGGTACCCCCTTATTGAAAAATCAGTTTCAATATTCATTGGCTCATTGTCTACAAGTGCTCACCAGACAATAACAACAGCGAGAATGATGATGGCAACACCGAGAAAGACACCAACACCCGCAATGGTACCGATCAGCGTTGTGTAGCTGGAATCCTTTCCAGTGTTGTCATTGTCTTGAGGTACTGAAGGAAAAAAAAGTCCACGGAACAAATTCCGCATACAAGTACACTATTACATCATGGTAAGACTACATGGAATAATCATATAAATTATAAATGTTTAAAAATATATTTATTTGCTCAAGAATATCATTTGTTGGAAACGTTCAGTGTGTACATATATGTAAGCCCAACCTACTGTAATGGTGAGTCCAAATTTAATTGCTTACGTTCAGTAACTTTCTCAGTAGCAAATATGTGTTTTTCAGTTGAAAACCGGTCAGGTAATTTTTTGCGACATGTGTCTTTTACACACACACACACACACACACACACACACACACACATAGACACACAAACACACTCACACACACACACACACACACACACACACACACACACACACACACACACACACACACTCGAAACACACAAACACAAACACGCGCACACAAACACACACACACACACCACACACACGCACAAACACACTCAAAACACACACACACACGCACACAAATACACACACACACACACACACACACACATACAAACACACACACACACGCGCACACATACACACGCGCACACATACACACACCACACACACACACAAACACACACGCACACACACACACCCACACACAAACGCACACACACACAAACACACACACACACACACACACACACACATACACACACACACACACACACACACACACACACACACACACACACACACACACACACACACTACAAATATTATTGTCATCCAAAACAAAACGGAAATTTAATAATCATTCAACCAGGAAAGTTTGCGAAGAAAATAAATGTTTGAATTTCGAAAGAATTAGAATCTCCAGATAGCGTTGGCTCCGCGGGTTTTTAAGGCAGATTTGCACACCCCATAAATAGTCATGAGTTCAGATGAAAATAGAGCCATGAATGAAGTCGGCCAGATCTTACTCGCTTGCAGACAACGCGTCCCGTTCCAGCCAGGCACGCAGTGTCCATCCAGGCAGTGTCCAGTTGTCTTGTCACATGACCCATCCCCCGCACAGTGACCACACGGCAAGGTGCACTCAGCCCCCCACAAAGATGTCAGACACCCTGCAGCAGATGAAATGACAACAAATACAAATACCTAGATGAATCACTGCAAAGTAAAACTAAAAACAGAGGGTCAAGCTTTCAAAGACATGTAACCCAGTCTTGCTTTTAACTGGAATAAAAACCACACCACGCTAGGCGTCGTGATAACGGAGCGATTACTCAATACGCATTTTAAAGCAAAAAAAGATAAGAAAAATCATGAATGGAGGCGTGAACAGGATAAATAAAGCCGTCAATAGCAGACTCTGCATGTAAACTCACGGTCACACATGTCTCCGTCAAATCCATTGTGACAGCCATCGTCACACATACCGGTGTCCGGTCTACAGCCATTACTGCAGTGTCCACACGTTGCGTTACAGTCCGCGCCGTAACGACCAGACTCACACTCTGTTCAATACAGGGTAATCACGGGTAAAAGGTCAAATAGTATGCTATACCACACATAAACTATCTTCTGTCTGTCTGTCTGTCTGTCTGTTTGTCTGTATGTCTGTCTGCCTGCCTGTCTGTCTGTCTGTCTATCTATTGGTCTATCTGTCTACATATAATGTATTGCCAAAGCAAGAGAGAGAGAGAGAGAGAGAGAGAGAGAGAGAGAGAGAGAGAGAGAGAGAGAGAGAGAGAGAGAGAGAGAGAGAGAGAGAGAGAGCTACCTGCTGTTTTTGAACTATTATCCTCCCCCCTCACTGGACATAACTTTCTACGCAGTCAAGTAAATTGAAGCTAATAAAACAAAAACCAACAAACAAACAAACCAACCAAGAAACAAACAAACAAGCAAACAAACAAACAAATAAGCAAGCACACTGCTTGCTTCCTTTCAAGTCAAAAATAGACACGAAGAGTGACCTTGCTGACACAGGGGCGGTGACCATCCGGACTGACAGGCTGTACAGTGTCCAGTGTCCGTGTCACACACCTCGTCACCACCACACTGACCACACGTTCCGCAGTCTTTCCCGTAGAACCCGTCCTCACATACTGCAATGAATAGTAAGCCATCTCGTTTCAGTCTTGTGTTAAATTCAAAAAGGGCTGTACGAAGTACCTTGCTGATATATTGTTTTTGCATGATTTATTTTCTTCCTGTCATGTTTCTTTTTCCTTGTTTGTGTTCGTAAACAGGAAATACGAGATTATTGTTTACCTTTTGGATTTGTTGATTGTTGCTTCTTTAACTTAGAACCCTCACTGTACCGCAACTGAGTTCCCTTGCCCTTCTCCCTGTGCATGAGTAATGAACTCCCCGCAAGCATTATAGCCACTCCAAACGAGGTCAAGCGCACACACGCAAAAACAAACACAGAGAAAGACAGAGAGAGACAGACAGACGGATAAAGTCTGAAGTCTGAAGTCTGAATGTTTTAATGAGTAGGCCTTGGGCCCTTTTCATGGAGATGAGCACATCTCATGTACCAGCATACAAATGCACATAGTAAACAAAAACAAGAACATCCTACTCATTATATATATAGGTTACACACTCCGAGTTCTGATTATCTTGCATATTTTCCCGAGGGTCGATTTTCAGGTATTACCGAGCCTTTGGCGAGGTAATACCTGAAAATCGACCCGAGGGAAAATATGCAAGATATTCAGGACGAGGTGTGTAAGCTATTTATCCCATTACTCCGACGTTTTCGTTACAAAACACTTACTTTTTCCACTAAAACCTGCCCGTGCCTGTTTTCAGCTTGCCAAAAGCCTCCGCAGTCGAAATTCATGTCAATGAATTCATGCGCAAAGCTAGTTCCCATTTGTCAGCATAATGGACGGCGTCATTCGACTTGTATGTGGACATTCAGTCATTCATATTGCTTATAAAAAGGTCTGCTATCTGCTTTTACATTTTGAAAGTCATTTTAAAATATCCCTGTGTATATTTGACATCGGCTTTCGTTATACTCAATTCGGCATACCGGGTTTATATTTTTACCAGAATTGCGCACGATAATGGCAGCGCAACAAATTCAGTTCGGGCCGTGCTGGTTTGATCGTTGACCCAAGTCAGTTCGCATGCAGTGTTACTGTTTGACATTGTATTGCTCTCCACAACTGTTGTTGGCCTGCAAAGACAGCTGAATATTTTGTACAATGCAGCTTCCCGATTGGAGTTGAAAGTTAACATGAACAAAACTAATATTATTGTTTTCCGTAAAGGAGGATATTTAGCTAGTTGTGAAAATGAAATCATGGTGCAGATAGAGTTGTTGTTGTTAACGCTTATAAGTATTTAGGAATATTTTTTTCCACGAGACTCAGTTTTAATATTTCCTGTCAAGATTTGGTGAGTAGGGGTAAACGGGCAGTGTTTGATATACTTCGTGTTGCACAAGTTAGAGAGTAGTTCTTACAAATTGTTTACGAAATTGTTTGATTCTCAAGTTCAACCGATTGTGCAATAATATGGTGCTGTGATTTGGGCTTTCCAAAAAGGTACGGAAATAGAAAAACTGCACTTATTCGCCATGAAACGATTCCTTCATGTAGACATGAGAACACCAAACGACCTTGTGTATGGTGAATTGGGAAGATTCCCAATATATCTAAACTCATATGTAAAGTGCATTACATATTGGCTAAAATTAACAAGAATGGAAAATTCTAAGATTCCATGTAAAGCATACAAAGTTCTCTATAATTTAGATTGTAATGGCAAGATTACATGGGCGACGGATGTTCGAAAGTGTTTGTTCTCTCATGGGTTTGCAGATGTATGGTACAACCAAGGGGTGGACAGTATTGGTGGATTTTTGAAATGTTTCAGACAACGATTGATAGATTGCAGATGGCAAGACTGGAACGACCATATGCAAAGCAGTGATCGATTTTCTACATACAGATTGTTTAAGACCGGAAGCAGTACTGAAGCGTATATAGATATGGAAATGAACAGCTAAAAGGTATTTGACCGATGGAGATGTTGTTGTTCCACAGTATTATTATTTAGGCAACCGCCAGGCACAGGTATTTCACAGCAGGTTGAGATTAAACATGAGCGATTTGCAACAAGACTTAGTCAACCGACACCTCTCTGATAATTTAGAATGTACGTGTGGAGCATGCCCGGAAGATTCTGAACATTTCTTGTCACACTGTCCAAAATTTAAAGAACAAAGAACCATTTTATTCAATAGTCTGCCAACACACGTTCTAGACTGCAAAACACTCTTGTTTGGAAATACTGATTTAACTATATCTTTGAACACGAAAATATTCTCTGTTGTACAAGACTATGTTATGTTAACTAATCGCTTCGGCTGATATTATATTAACTGTGACTGCAATTGATGCAGCCAGGCATTCTCTCTCTCCCTCTCTCTCTCTCTGTCTCTCTCTTCATCTTATTTGTATAAAATATAATGAAAGATTAT
The DNA here is from genome assembly GCF_037325665.1 of Littorina saxatilis. NCBI lineage: Eukaryota > Metazoa > Mollusca > Gastropoda > Littorinimorpha > Littorinidae > Littorina > Littorina saxatilis. The sequence continues at coordinate 58,990,089 of NC_090248.1, read as the reverse complement.
CAAGATAAGTGTTGAAGCTATCACTTGTTCGCCAATTTTTGCTATCGGAATGTGTATTGATTATCATTTCAAGAACGTGTCCATAAGCAATCTGCTTGTTAACGTTCTTAATGTTGTTATTGTTTGAAACGTGAGAAATTGAATAAAACACGCTTAAACCAAATGAACAGCTATGTGAACAGTGCATTAACTAAATTTAGGTTCGGTGTATCGGATCTTGCTGTACATAGATGTAGGTATAGTGTACGGAGTGAGGAAGATTTGTTGTGTCGTCTGTGTAAATTGGCTGAAGAAAATGAAATACACTTTATGTTTTGCTGTCCTGCACTACGTGACCTAAGAGTATTATTGATAAAGCCAAAAGATTATAATCATCCATGTATGTATCGATATACTTTGCTTATGTCTACAGGAAATGTCAGTCAAATATCCAAATTAGCACAATTCATCCCATGACCTGCCTCTTTGTCTCTGTTAGCTGAGGAGGTGATTATTCTGAATTATCCATCGCAACCATATGAATTATCCATCACAACCGAGTCTCGATCTCAACTGTCATTGGTCATTGTCTTTGATTTCAGAGTACAATTGAATAATTTATAGAGGTCATCTGCATATTCAGAGTTTACAGATGGACTACTTTTTTCCACATACGACTGAAATATTTTATGGTGTCAAAGTCAATATCACGTATAGGTACAGGCCTACATGTGTCAATATTGAGAAAATAAAGAATACTTCATACGATACGCACATTCTGCATGGATTTAAAGAGCGGAGTCGAGATATTTCGCTGGCTGAAGCGACTGCATGGTCAAAGGCATGTTCAACGAGTATCGCGAGTGGGATCAAGGGACGATACTCCCTAATTTTTAGAGAGAGAGAGAGAGAGAGAGAGAGAGAGAGAGAGAGAGAGAGAGAGAGCAATCAAAACACAACCCAGTCACCTGGTAGTTCGAAAACTTAATCTGAAACTGACATCGATTGTCGAAGGCATGCCTGCGGTGCATAACTCTGGAAAAGTTGTCGTAGCTGGGAACCCGTTGAGATCCATTCCAACGCCAAAAAAATAATCAGAAGAGTCACCATGAAGTCAAATCAAACGTTAGGTTTTCTCATTTGGTTATTTGCTTTGGCTTTAAGTGTATTGCTTCGATTGATAGCTGAATCTGCTTGCAACCGTGCTGTTCAAGACTGTTCGAACTGTCGTCTGCTAGACGGGCTTGTGTGAATCCGAGTCGAGTCAACTGCGGGGTTCAGCGACAAATGAGGGAGTGGCATCAAAATGAAAAGAAGAAGACGAAAAGAAGTTGGAGATACAGTTAAGATATATGGGGAAGAGAAGAGGATGTGAGGTGTTAGATGTAGCCAACCTTAGGTGTTCAAACTCAAGACCGGGACAAAGTAGAAAGCGATGTACCGCGACCGACTCTCAGTGCCGACATACAACTTCCAAGCTTTATTGCTTCACGTCTACAACAGGCGAAGTATTGAAGCTTTGGCTCACCTAAACCCGACGACTGAATATGTAAGTGATCCACGTGTGAAAACCGAAACAGAACAGCGCGATGACAGCCAACATTTCTATCCCCGACTGACAAACACGGTAACACTGCATGCGAACTGACTTGGGTCAACGATCAAACCAGCACGGCCCGAACTGAATTTGTTGCGCTGCCATTATCGTGCGCAATTCTGGTAAAAATATAAACCCGGTATGCCGAATTGAGTATAACGAAAGCCGATGTCAAATATACACAGGGATATTTTAAAATGACTTTCAAAATGTAAAAGCAGATAGCAGACCTTTTTATAAGCAATATGAATGACTGAATGTCCACATACAAGTCGAATGACGCCGTCCATTATGCTGACAAATGGGAACTAGCTTTGCGCATGAATTCATTGACATGAATTTTGACTGCGGAGGCTTTTGGCAAGCTGAAAACAGGCACGGGCAGGTTTTAGTGGAAAAAGTAAGTGTTTTTAATGAAAACGTCGGAGTAATGGGATAAATAGCTTACACACCTCGTCCTGAATATCTTGCATATTTTCCCTCGGGTCGATTTTCAGGTATTACCTCGCCAAAGGCTCGGTAATACCTGAAAATCGACCCTCGGGAAAATATGCAAGATAATCAGAACTCGGAGTGTGTAACCTATATGTATTTATCAGGGAATGAAAAGATTAATCACTGTGACGATTTATGTACACATGTATTACTGTTTGATGTGTACAAATTTGGGTCATTTATGAAACAACACAATATTTTACTAGGATTATGTTGTATTTGAGCGCATACCCTTCAGAACGGGGCTCTGGCCTAAAACTGAATAAACTTTCGTATTCTCTCTCTCTTCTGTCTCTTTCTCTCCCTCTCTCTCTCTCTCTCTCTCTCTCTCTCTCTCTCTCTCTCTCTCTCTCTCTCTCTCTCTCTCTCTCTATATATATATATATATATATATATATCTCTCTCTCTCTCTCTCTCTCTCTCTCTCTCTCTCATAAGAATAAGAGGTCTTTATTTGCACTCTTGTGTCCGTGGTGGTGTATAGTATTGGTCATTGAGTGTATGATAATATTGATTTGCTGACATTATTCAGTTTGATTATTATGAATTTCGAATTGTGACTATGCTCACGGCTGAGCTATCTTTTTTTGTGAGAACAAAATACGTACACTTCCTCTGATTATCATATGGAATATTAACAATGTAATCAAAAGGAGTTGATTACATTTGTAAGTGCATCAATATGATTATATGACGGTGTTGCTGCTATTTCTGAATTTAAGGATCAACGGATTCCTGACATTGTAATTCTCTTTGAATTTAGTAGCAATTTATTTAATTCTTCATCAATTGTCAGTGAACTGATGAGTTCGACTGAATTGATGTGTTGACAAAGAGATGTTTATCTTCAAATTATTTCGGAGTAACTTTGATCCGGTCTGAAACATGGGATGAAATTCAGTTTGGGAGATTAAACATTAATTAACTTATTTGCCAATAAAATAATGTTTAAAGTTCAAAATCCAATTACCGATTCAAATATTATGCATTGTATTTCAGAGAGGAAGAGGGGGAGAGCGTCGGTTAGTCGCAAAAATGCCTCAGAAACACGACCCATAACAATCGAGAATGAGTATGGACTTCTCTCTCCTCCTCCACCTGTACCTCCTACTCTCCACCATGAACCGTGCAGTCATTGGTAGCCATGCAACTAACCACTCAGCCAGCGATACACATGGACGAAGACAGACAGACACACACACACACACACTCACACACACGCACACACATACACACACACGCACACACACATACATACACACATACACACGCACACACGCACACACACACATACATACACACATACACACGCACACACACACACGCACACACGCATACACACATACACACGCACACACACACACACACGCACACACACACACACACACACACACACACACACATTCGCACGCACACACGCAAACCCACGCATGCACGAACCTACCCGCGCACGCTCACACACACACACACACACACACACACACACACACACACACACACACACACACTCACACACACACACACAAACACACATTCGCACGCACACACGCACACGCACACACACGCACGCACACACACACACACACACACACACACACAAACACGCACCATGACAGCTATATTCATGCACCAATACTCACCTGAATTGCATAAAGGCGGTTTGAATGCTCCTTGACAGGAACCAGGGCAGTGTCCGTTGGTTTTGTTGCACGCGTCATTGTTAGCACACTGACCACACGTCTTGTTGCAGTTCACACCGTACTGACCATTTCTACAGACTGGAAGCAATGCAGAATAATAATTATTGATACATCCAAATACATAACCACAAACTATCAGTGACATCTAAAAAAAAAAAAATAGAGAGACAGAATGACAGAGAGCGCGGCAGCTGACCGAACAATCACCCCCTACACACAAACACACACACACAAACACAAACACGCGCGCGCGCACGCACACACACACCCACACACACACACACACACACACACGCACGCACACACACACACACACACACTCATATACACATACGCACGCACGCACGAATACACACACACACACACACACACACACACACTTGCAATCATTTCCCACCTCCTTTCCGTATTACAAATAATGTGCCCCTAACTGTGCATTTACAGTGCTGCCACTTGTGCTCATGTCCAGCATAGGAGTGAACTTACGTTGTTGACAAAGAGGCATTTGGAATCCAGGTTGACATGAAGTGCAATTTCCAGTCACTTTATTGCACTTTGGACTCTCGCTGCAGTGTCCACATTGCCCTCTGCAGTCTTGTCCATACTGTCCATTACTGCACTCTGCAAGGGAGGGTCAAACCTGTTATGTAGATGACGACAATGCATGCTTCATTCATTTCGCGTTTTACGTTACGAAAGCTACCTTTCAGTTTCTCCTTAATAACCTACAAAACACACACTATTAAATGTAAATGTTGCCGAAAAGTACTATCCCCTCTACAATACAGGTTTAACAACATTGGGAGAGGTACTTAGGGATCATTTGGCTGTCAACTTTATTTGCCGTGTTTGGCAGACCCTCGACTTTATACTCCACAAATAAACGATTTTTTAAAATAAATCTGCATAGTATTGACTGAGAAAAGTTGCACCATTAATTTTCAAAACATGGGGCAAAGGAAACGACCACGTTAATAGTTGAAGTGTGTGATCACGGTGATCACAAGGAGAATCAGCTCTGATGTGCATTTTGTACAGTGTGCGCTCGATCTGACGCTAGGTTTTTAAAACAATTATGGAAGACAAAATCAATTTCATGGATACTTCCTGTACAGATTGTTACAGTTTTAAACAACAACAACAACAACAACAACAACAACAACAACAACAACAACAACAACAACAACTATCATGGAAAGCCACTATTGTTCATTAAGACAGTAATTCTTGAATACCCTCTTGACAGAGTAAGGGCTTCCACCCAGGTTCACAACGCCCGCAGTAGCCTGTGTCTTTGTTACAGGGATTCCCACCGTCACAGTGACCGCACTGACCGCTACAGTCGCTGGACCTGTTGTAGTGTCCGTTGGCACAATCTGCAAATATCAATCAGTCATTGTTTTTGTGTTTTCCACCTCTTACTTTAACATAACATTTGATATCACTTTTTTAAAAACAACAACACCCACCCCGATCAGCAACAATCATTTCAACATGCGTTACAAACAATATGATTGCAGCAATGAAATTTCTCTGCAATTTGCATGGTGACCGACTGACACATTGATACACTTACAGTTACAGACACACGGACAGAAAGGCCTGACTGATAGGCACAAACACTCCTTCACACGCATAAGAACTGGAAATATTGTCCCTGTATTCATTTGTCAGTTTGTGCTCAAATCGACTAAAACAAATACTATCACATAAATCCATGAGTTGTAAAATTGCATAGAATAAATCGTGCTCTTGAAAAATATTCCTATAAATCGGATCATTACTGTATGTACACGACCCACACCACAAAATCAGTCAAACATGGTAATGAATAATAAACTACATCGTTTATACTTCTCAAATGATATTTTATTCGTGTTTTTCTTTTTCTTGGTGAGAACATGTTTATGTTAAAATGTCTAAAAACAAGGCATGCACTGTAAAATTCACTCACCATCGCATTTATCATTTGTACCCCATCCGGCTTTACAGGTACATGTTCCAGTGTAAGTGTTACACAGTTCGGCACATCCGTTACTGCATTGCTGGCTGCAGTCACCGTAGGTCCCGGAAACACATTCTGGATCAGAAAAAAGTAATGTATCGAACGCGTGCAATTGTATTTGACCCTTACATTTTTTTTACTACAAGGATATGACTGGCAAGGAGAAGAAAAGTCAAAGGTGTGCCGATGTCTCAGAGGGTACAACGTTACAAAAGTGAAGATGTTGTTTGGAAAGTATATGCTTACAAATTGATTTTCATTCAATACATTCGGAATACTGTTTCGTGTAGCCTTCCAAACTTGTTTTGGGGAAGGACACGCACGCACGCACGCACGACCACGCACATATACACCCACCCAGCCAAACACACACATTCACACATATCACACACACACGCACGCACGCACGCACGCACGCACGCACGCACCCACACACACACACACATACACACACGCTTACACACACACACACACACACACTCACACACACACTAACACACATACACACAGACACACACACACACACACACACACACACACACACACATTAATGCACGCACGCACGAGTTACATCGTTCACACAAAGGACCTACAGTGTCAAAAAAGCAATACCTTTTTTTTTCACGAATTTGCTTTGTGCACAAAACAAGAAAATTGAATAGTTTAATGTCTGTTTCTTACTTTGCGTGCACATTGGAGCTTGCCACCCGGACTGACATCCACGTTGACATTCTCCATTGGTTTTGTTACAAGACGTTCCACTGCTGCACTGACCACAGCTTTGATCACAGTTGCTACCATAATGGGAATCGTCACAAGCTGAAAAAGGAAAGTTAAAATGGAACTATCACACACACACACACACACACACACACACACACACACACACACACACACACACACACACACACACACACACACACACACACACACACACACATACATACATACATACATACAACACACACACACCACACACACACACACACACACACACACACACACACACACACACATACAAGCACGAACGCTCGCACATACGCATATGCAATTAATTCTCGAACAAAAATGATCATTTTTGTTTACCCCAGACTTGGATTTCACAGAAGGAAAGAAAATCACGCAACTCGTCGGCCGGCTTCTGACGTGTCACTTCAACTTCTTGCCCACTCCTGGAATGTAGAATGTCCGTCTTCGGCTCTATGTTATTGACATCGTCGCCAAACGTGTGCACTGTTGCGTTGTCGATTGATACCTTCACTCCTCGCATCAAAGACAAAGAATTCTTTCCTGCAAAGAATGTCAGTTAATATAGTTCTGGACATCATTCAAACACCTGTAATGATCCGACATTTTACCTCAAGAACGTATTGGGTCATTGCTGAAATACAGAGCTTTTTGTCATGGTACCCCTCAAACTTGACGCAAAAACTTCCAGTTTTCAATCAATCGCGCGATCGACAGCTGCATCAGTAGAAATGGCACCACACAGGAACAACGCAAGATCGCAACTACCTGTTTTGAATAGAGAATTAATATGACTTCCTCCGCTTATGCCAAGTTGTGCTTTTTTGTCAGGTTATATTTGGCGGTACCTTGTAAAAGGGTGCCAGATAGTCAAGTGAAGTGCCTTTGAATGAAATAACACGGTAATGAATGTTTAAGTTGTAGTACGAAAGTAGGTGCAATATGTGTTGTTCTGAATGTATCATGAACAAAACGTTAGGAAAGCAATTGCAAAGATTTATGTACTGTTACCAAGAATATAAAGGTGAGTGTGTGTCGATTCTTTAGCACTGTAGTTCGAAGGCTTTCCAGCAGACGTGTTAGTCAGAGTGAATCGTTCAATTTTCCAAGGAACCAGTAACAAGACCTCTGTATTAATTGAGCAAAGTTTTGTTCGCGTAGCCTACTAAACTAAACTCACAAACATGATACATATGCACACACTCAGTGTCTTTGCCAATAGACCGATTATGTGTTGGGTGATTTTCATCTGTATTTATCAATTTTACTTTATTGTTGGTTTTGATGTAGACTTTTGGTTTGCCCCTCTTCAGAATTCACTTGATCACTGACAAAAAATCGTGTTTTGTCGTTGTCCAAACAAACACCAATGAAAAGAGGCGAAGAACCTCTGAGCGTTTGTATTAGGTTTGCACATTACTGTCCATTTTTAACCTTCCTCTCGCACCCATGGGAACCAGCAACTGTCACCTCCCATATACGTTTTGTATTTGTTATTTTACTCAGCTTGATATGAATAAGAAAAGAAGTGGAACTTGAAGTGCTCAACTACCATTACTATCAGTCGACACGCGGTGATACATACGCCCTTTGACCTTTTCTTGGGGGTATCCCGTACTAAAAAAAGAATACGGGATTATGGGAAAGCTGTTCAAGGGCACTTACACACTATATTCGACCTTTGGAATACAACAAAATGAATAAAATACAAGAATAAAGAGTTCAGAAAAGAAGAAGAAAATGTTGAGAGAAAAAAATCGGGCTTTTTATGGAACACGAACCTGAGACCGCCGGGGCAGGGGGCTAGCGTTCTCCCGCTTAGACAACCATGCACACAATTCCCAAGCGTGAAAATAAAAGATGAACCGCAAACATACATTAAACGTGCGTTCTCGAGCATGTGTGGACTCGTCGGTTGCTGAGTTTCTCCGTTCGTATTTGTGTTTTGTACGTTTTCTTGATTTCACCATTACATGTTGTTGCGGTGAAACCCATGGGCATTTCACAAAAGCCGATGTTGCAAACCAAAAAAAAATAGAATCGGTAACTCTGGGGAATTGTCTGATAGAAATACTCAATAATTATGCAACTGTTTGATTTTTTGGGATGCATGAGATCAGCCAACATGAGATCAGCCAACATGAGATCAGCCAACATGAGATCAGCCAACATGAGATCAGCCAACATGAGATCACCCAACATGAGATCACTCAACATAAGATCACCCAACATGTGATCACCCAACATGAGATCACTCAACATGAGATTACCCAAAACGTTTGGAATGATTAAAATGAAGACAATAAAAGAATTACGAGTTCAGAAATATTTTTACAAAACAAATAAAATAAATAATTGCCATCGAAGAGGATCGAACCCGTGACCACCAATGTAAGAAAAAGTGATCGGGCGCTCTACCAACTGAGCTTATCTTTCTCACTGTTGGTGAGGAAGATTTTAACTTCACTTGAGTTCTCGAGCGTGGGGATCAGTACTGACTCGACTCGAGTGACCGAGTCCAGTCTCTCCGTTCGTATTTGTGTACTGTACATGTTCTTTATCTTACTGTTCGAGGCAAGTTAAGTTATTAACTGACCGTATGCTCCCGTTCACTTTGTATACGTTTGTAAAGCAATATCAAGTAGCGTTAATTTAAAGCGTGACCGACATTATGTTCTTGTCTGGCTCCGATATGCATTGACCAATCGCCGAAAGGCGCTGACGTCATTGCATGAAAGGATTACCCTACACAGGATCTAAATTCCTGATGACAAACAAAGGATTTTGTTCGGGAGGACGACGATCTATGGACGGTTTATTATATAAAGGGAAGCAAGCGGTTAAATAAAAACGGGCGTCGACAGAGCCAATGAAGAGTGATATCAACTAGTAGTTCTCATTCACTTGTGATAAGAAGCTAGTTCTGAAAATGATGACAACAATTGATTGTGTATGCTTGATTAAACAATGGTTAGTTACAGTTTAGTCATGCGACATACACACACGCAATTATACCTTCAATACGCTCTTGTCAGACATGACAAAATCTCATTTTAATTCATATTACCTTCATTATACATAGCAAGCTTTCTGGCATATATGGTGATCTTGCGGATGACGTAGGGCTGACCCAGGTTCACTGTCCAGCGGGGTGTGAAGTCCTCCCAGTGTGTGAAGATACAGTTGCCTTTCCCGTAACTCGTGCTGTTGTTGCCGTTGATGACATCGTGACAGGTGTTCTTGTTGTGGGTGGCGAAGATATCGTCTTTATTAGGATCACCTTGCATGTGCGTGTAGTAGAAGTAGGACGACAAAGTGCACTCCTTGCCAAACGCGACATTTTCTGAAATGCAAACAGAGAAATGACCGTGACAATAAGGGGTGGTGACGGTCACTGGCTTTAAAACAACGGATGTTTACATTCTATTGGAGATGGCTTAAAACGTTACGACTGTCCAGGCGGCAGCAAAGCCATCGTCGTCGTAATGATTGTGAGCTCCGATGTGCGTATTCTCAGAAGAAAAGGGCGTCATATACCCAGGCAGCAGAGTAATATGCCCAGCATATGACAAACATATGACATGGCATGTGGAAATCATATAGTAAAACCATATGTCAGTCATAGATAAATTGCAAATGGTTTTGGAATGGCTACCATATGGTTTTTAGGTGAAAATGACATGTCAAAAACACTAGTTTTCCACATCACAAGTGACATTGTCATATGGAAACCTCATTTACACCACATTACAAGTGACACTGACATATGAAAATCATTTGTTTGCCATATCACAAATGACATTGGCATATGCAAATTACATGGTTGCCATGAAACAAATGATAGTGTTTGATATATTTCATATGTTTACTGTATGAATGACATGTCTTCGTCATATGTTTGACCGATACTTCGAACCTCACATACACACTCAATCACACATTTTCACAACAAAAGACAAAACAACAGTCTGAAGATCATACTTTATATTCAATATCATAATAATAAGCCAACTAGTATCTTTTCTCCGTAAGGAATCAATGAAACAAAGTCACAGCAGGAATAATACTCCCAAGTCAGCCAAACACACACACATTAAGGGAAAAAAAGGCTTTAAAGTATAGTTTAAAAAACTAAAACAAAAAAAGTACCTGCAACTCTCCTCCAAAAAGGCTCTGTAGTGAACCCATGACTATGCATCACTTCAGGGTTGGACCTTGAGTGTGCGTGGTGAATAACCATCGCAGCACTGGGAATGTAATCTCTGCAGTATGATTTAAAGACAAGTTCTGGATTGAGAAGAATTAATCTGCTTTAAAATTTGGTGTCAGGATCATATGTTATCTTAAGATAATCAGTCCTACACTCTGAATGTGGGTCAAGGTTTGTCACTCTTCAGCTTTCTGGATGATGCACAGGGGTGGTGTCTTGGACAGAACTTCTCCCCCATCGCCAGAGTTTAGCACCACCGACTGTGCCGAAACAGATATCCCTGATCACGAAGATGTGTGAGCTTGATCGGCTGACATCTTGCAAGACTTTGTTACATGAGGCATGGTACCTGGAAAAAAAAGAGAAAAAATAGAACCTGATGGAATGAAGTGTAGCCAGAGGAAAATGTTTACCATTTGACAGTGTAAAATTGTATGACTGGAGGACACTACATTCTTTAACAGAGATTTTTCGCAGACTTTTTTTTATCGGAGCTTACTGATTGGTTAGCAATAGCAAAACTAACGCCAAACTGCTCTTATATCGCATTAGGAGGTAGCTCCGATAGCCCCGATAGCTGCACTGGCCTTCAAAGTCTGACAAGAATCGTCGCTTAAAACAAGTTTGAGCGTTTTTGCTGTTGACAAGGGCAGCAAATTTGATCTGATTTGGCACCGACTTAAATGAACAAAACTTAAGTCACAACCTGACTCACCAAAGAGAAAATAACAAATTAAGGTTGGGAGAGAGAGAAATCTTGAAGTTGAACAGTTATTGATTTATAAGGCTAAAGCCTCGGTCATACAGGCGACTCAGTCGTTGCGATTCAGTCTTGCGATTCAGTCTTTGGCCGATCGCACATCACATCGTAGGCCATTGACCCGTCACACGATGAACGATGGACGAACGATAACTCCACGCGAGCGGGGCGGAAGTGACGTGTCATAGTGAACACGGCAAACGCGCTTTGCTAAATGTTCGAACGTCGCTCTACCTTTCTGAAAAATTCCTTTCAGCATTACGCCTTTGCAAGAAATAAAGTTCCCAGACAGCTGCAATTAATGTTTTCCGACCGCTGTACACGCCTAAAACGTCTCCTTTATATCTGAGTAAAAAACTGTTCTTCCAAAAAGTTTTGAATCGACAGTACGCCACTGTCCGCCATTATTTTACGTCACGGCGTCAAGGCCGCAGCAACGCGTTCTGATTGGCTCTGCCCCTGCGATTGACCGACGACTGGATCGCAGGAATATAGAACATGTTCTAAACCTCAAAGCTACGAGTGAATCGCATGAGACTGAGTCGCAGACTTGTCGTAGCTGTTTTCTACGACTGAGTCGGCTGTGTGACAGGGTAAATCGCGCGACTCAGTCGCATGTGTGACAGCCCTCTAAGTGATATATGAATGGTTACTTACCTTGACTCAAAAAGCAAGGTCTTGTTTGTAGTTCAGAGTATGTTTGACCTGACCAAAGCTGTTCATTACTGCCACCCTGAAAAGATATCACAGAAATAATTAATGCTTGATGAAGACATATGCAATTGCAAAAAACTCTTACCAAAAATACCCATTCAGGTTACAGAACTAAAAATAAATCCTCTGAATAATAAAACTGAGAAAACTGAGCCTATTACTATGAGTATGGCTGGGGGACACTACATTCTTTTACATTTGATGAATATTTTTGTTTTAAATAAATAAAATCTTTGAGAGAATTTGACAGTTAAGGTTCATAGAGACTGGTCCTTTATGTTTTCTCAAATTAATGGGCATAACTCTCACACACACACAAAGAAAAAAAGGTGAAAAGGGTAGGAGCGAGCTGACAGTCACTCAAAAACTGCACTGCAAGGAGTTGAAATAAATTGATGAATAATCACACCGACAGAAAACTATATCCCTGCCTAGATTTTCAGATCATCTGAAAACATTTAAGTGCTATACACATGACAGACGAGCAAACAACTTTCCCCCGACTCGAAGTCGTTTGAAAATACCTCCTGGGTTGTCAGCAAAAAGTCAGCCATAAGAACGGCTCCAGCAATTTAGAAACAATTAAGGTAAGACTTAGCAGCGACTCCAAAAACTGCTGGACTTGGCCGTGGAATAACAAAGATATTCCGCAGACTTTTCTTATTGCCGCTTACTGATTGGTTAGCTATAGCAAAACTATCGCCAACCTGCTCTTACTGCATTAAGAGGTAGCTCCGATAGCTGCACTGGTATTCAAAGTCGGACAAGAATCGTCGCTTAAAACAAGTTTGAGCGTTTTTGCTGTTCACAAGGGCAGCAATTTTGATTTGGCGCTGACTAAAATTGTTTCAAAGTAGGGGGAAAGTTGATACAAAGTCTGCCATGTCAACAAAACTTAAGTCACAACCTGATTCACCAAAGAAAAAAATTGAGGTTGGGAGAGAGAGAAATCTTGAAGTTGAACAGTTATTGATTTATAAGGCTAAGTGATATGTGAATAGTTACTTACCTCAACTCAAAAAGCAAGGTCTTGTTTGTAGTTCAGAGTATGTTTGACCTGACCAAAGCTGTTCATTACTGCCACCCTGAAAAGATATCACAGAAATAATTAATGGTTGATGAAGACATATGCAATTGCAAAAAAACTCTCACCAAAAAAACCCATTCAGGTTACAGAACTAAAAATAAATCCTCTGAATAATAAAACTGAGCCTATTACTATGAGTATGGCTGGGGGACACTACATTCTTTTACATTTGATGAATATATTTCTTTAAAAGAATAAAATCGTTGAGAGAATTTGACAGTTAAGGTTCATAGAGACTGGTCTATTATGTTTTCTCAAATTACTGGGCATAACTCACACACACACACACAAAAAAGTGAAAAGTGTAGGAGCGAGCTGACAGTCACTCAATAACTGCACTGAAAGGAGTTGAAATAAATTGATGAATAATCACACCGACACAAAACTATATCCCTGCCTAGATTTTCAGATCTGAAAACATTTAAGTGCTGTTCACATGACAGACGAGCAAACAACTTTCCCCTGACTAGAAGTCGTTTGAAAATACCTCCTGGGTTGTCAGCCATGTAAACGGCTCCAGCAATTTAGAAACAATTAAGGTAAGACTTAGCAGCGACTCCAAAAACTGCTGGACTTGGCCGTGGAATAACAAAGATATTCCGCAGACTTTTCTTATTGCCGCTTACTGATTGGTTAGCTATAGCAAAACTATCGCCAAACTGCTCTTACTGCATTAGGAGGTAGCTCCGATAGCTGCACTGGTATTCAAAGTCGGACAAGAATCGTCGCTTAAAACAAGTTTGAGCGTTTTTGCTGATCACAAGGGCAGCAATTTTGATTTGATTTGGCGCTTTCTTTCTTTATTTGGTGTTTAACGTCGTTTTCAACCACGAAGGTTATAATTTGGCGCTGACTAAAATTGTTTCAAAGTAGGGGGAAAGTTGGTACAGAGTCTGCCATGTGAACAAAACTTAAGTCACAACCTGACTCACCAAAGAAAAAAGAAAAATTTGAGGTTGGGAGAGAGAGAGAAATCTTGAAGTTGAACAGTTATTGATTTATAAGGCTAAGTGATATGTGAATAGTTACTTACCTCAACTCAAAAAGCAAGGTCTTGTTTGTAGTTCAGAGTATGTTTGACCTGACCAAAGCTGTTCATTACTGCCACCCTGAAAAGATATCACAGAAATAATTAATGCTTGATGAAGACATATATGCAATTGCAAAAAACTTACCAAAAAAACCCATTCAGGTTACAGAACTAAAAATAAATCCTCTGAATAATAAAACTGAGAAAATTGAGCCTATTACTATGAGTATGGCTGGGGGACACTACATTCTTTTACAATATGATGAATATTTTTTGTTTAAATGAATAAAATCTTTGAGAGAATTTGACAGTTAAGGTTCATAGAGACTGGTCTATTATGTTTTCTCAAATTACTGAGCATAACTCTCACACACACACGAAGAAAAAAAGGTGAAAAGGGTAGGAGCGAGCTGACAGTCACTCAATAACTGCACTGAAAGGAGTTGCAATAAATTGATGAATAATCACACTGACACAAAACTATACCCCTGCCTATAGATTTTCGCTTTTAGATCATCAGAAAACATTTAAGTGCTGTTCACATGGCAGACGAGCAAACAACTTTTCCCCAACTTAGTTGTTTAAAAATATCTCCTGGGTTGCTGGCAAAAAGTCAGCCATGTGAACGGCGCTAGCAAGTTAGAAACAATTAAGGTAGGACTCAAAAAACTGCTGGACTTGGCCATGGAATACAAAAGATATTCCGCTGACTTTTCTTATAGCCGCTTACTGATTGGTTAGCTATAGTCAGGGCCTAGCATTGGATAAAGTTTGTTCAGCTTACAAAGGCGGGGGTCTGGGGGCCGCCCCCTGAATTTGAAGATTTTTTGGAGATTTTTTTCCTCCTAAAATGACCCCCCCCCCCCCCCCCCCCCCAAAGAAGATTGAGCAACTAAATTATGCCATAGTCCGTATCAGCACATTACTTCTTCTGACTTGCCTTCGGAACGAAATCCAGCCATTCCCACTTCCAGGAATACCTGGATTCTTTGTCACTGAATGGCTGACCATGTTCAACAATGTCGCTTCGAGACATTATTTCAAGTCTAGAGCCACAAAACACTGGCACAAAGCATGCTCGCGCGATGCCAGAGGAAGTGCGTGCTCAAGCAAACTGTCAAACCGATTGAGAATTGAACCGAACGGCGCACAAAACGAAAGCTGGGACTGTTTGGGTTTACCGTTTGGGAATAACAGGTTTTTGCATTTCGGCGTACACCAAATCGAGTTCCGCGTACTGGAGATGTTATTTCGGCGTAAAGTACGCCGAACGGCTTACAATGCTAGGCCCTGTATAGTCAAACTATAGCCAAACTGCTTTTGTCGCATTAGGAGGTAGCTCCAATAGCTGCACTGGCCTTCAAAGTCTGACAAGAATCGTTGCTTATAACAATAATCGCTTATCGTCGTTTGATAGTTTGCGCTGTTTACAACACAAGGGTAGCACTTTTTATTTGATTTGGCACTGACTAAAACTGTTTTAAAGTAGGGGGATAGTTGGTACAAAGTCTGCCATGTAAACAAAAGTCACAACCTGACTCACCAAAGAGAAAATAAAAAATTGAGGTTGGGCGAGAGAGAAATCTTGAGGTTGAACAGTTATTGATTTATGAGGCAGAGTGATATGAATGGTTACTTACCTGGACTCAATAAGCTAGGTCTTGTTTGTAGTTCAGAGTATGTTTGACCTGACTGAAGCTGTTCATTACCGCCACCTTGAACAAATATCACAGAAATAGTTAACATTTGATGAAGATGCAATTTACATTTGATGGATGACATTTTTTTTTAAATGAAGACAGAAAAAAATCTTTAAAAAGTCCACACTTGTTCATCAATAAAAAACACACATGCCTGGGTAATTTGAAAATAAAAAAATAAAGCAATCATCAACATACCACCCTGTTTTTCTTCTTTACTGAAAACAATGCATTTGTTTCCCTAAACCAGTAAAAAAAAAAAATTGACACATCTGCTTTTATTACTTTAAAAAGGTTCTACAAAAGAATAAAAGACAAAATAAGCCAAATTCATAAAACAAAAAGACCCTGACAAATGTGTCGCTGTCAACGATGCATTTGTTGCTATTGAGATATACCTGTACATCTTCACCTGGCCGCAGTAGCGAAACCACAGTCTGCGTTAGCGGCGTCTGTGGCGATGTTATCTGTTGAGGGCTGAGGTCACTGTCCATCTCAGCTTTCTTCAAGTTCAAACACACTGTCTGCATACTCATGGCTTTCTGAAAAATAAATCCTTGAAATTAATTAGGAACACAATGATTCATCATTCACAAGCCTCAAAGTCACACTCACAACAAAAACAAAATTGGAATGTATAATATAATTTAAAAACAATTAAGGTAAGACTTAGCAGCGACTACAAAAGCTGCTGCACTTGGCCGTGGAATAAAAAAGATATTCCGCTGACTTTTCTTATCGCCGCTTACTGATTGGTTAGCTATAGAGTCTCAGTCAAACAATAGCCAAACTGCTTTTGTCGCATTAGGAGGTAGCTCCAATAGCTGCACTGGCCTACAAAGTCTGACAAGAATCGTTGCTTAAAACAAGTTTGACAGTTTGCACTGTTTAGCAGTTTACATCACAAGGGTAGCACTTTTGATTTGATTTGGCGCTGACTAAAATTGTTTCAAAGTAGGGGGAAAGTTGGTACAAAGTCTGCCATGTAAACAAAAGTCACAACCTGACTCACCAAAGAGAAAAAAATTTGAGGTTGGAAGAGAGAGAAATCTTGAAGTTGAACGGTTATTGATTTATGAGGCAGAGCGATATGAATGGTTACTTACATTGACTCAATACGCAAGGTCCTAGTTTGTAGTTCAGATCAGAGTATATTTGAACTGACCGAAGCTGTTCATTACCGCCACCTTGAACAAATATCACAGAAATAGTTAACACTTGATGAAGATGCAATTTACATGTCATTTGATGGATGACATTTTTTTAAATGAAGACAGAAACAAATCTTTAAAAAGTCCACACTTGTTCATCAATGAAAACAAAATTGGAATACATGTATAATCAGTAGATTAGAAACCAGAAGTTTACCAACAGACAGGAAGCTGATAAATGTTAAATGAGAATGTAAAACACTACCATCCAATTCGCAGGTTACATATGTTTACTTCAACAAAAATCGGGTTGGTTGAATTTTACATCGTGTGTAGTGTAGATCAGCTCGCGAATAAAATATATTATTCAATCACTATAAATATCATGAATATGAAAAGCAGAGTCTCGTCTACTTGTGAACAATGTTTCAAACGATTATATTTGAAGCGAACGGGTAAGACATGTGTTGTAATTTAGCAACCTCCCCGATTTGTGTGTGCATGTGACCGGCGAATCGGAGCATTTTCACTGTTACTGTTTTAATTTTACAACTTCTATTCTAAAAACCAAACCACAACATCAATCAACATCATGTTTTTGGAAAAGTTAGTTGACTCACACCTCGTTCAGAAAAAAAAAACAACCTTGGATGAATAGAACAGTGTTCTTCTAGGCAAAAAAAAAATAAAATCGAGAATGCGACTCAGCGACTGTGAGGCCCCCCTCCCAATCCCGGCATCAGTCATCAAATTCGAAATCAAATTGTTCCATCAGTTAATTCACTTAGTACTTCGTTAGACAATCAATCTTCATTTTCGAATGAAAGACAAGGATTACCTTACATCCAATAAGCAACTCAAAATACAAGGCAGGAAGATAAAAGGGTGAAAAACGCCACAACATGTGGCATACTCCATAGCGCCAACCGGAAATGATCGAGATCATTAATTAACAAGGGAAATAACTGAAAGATATTGCTCTTTGCAGTTGTTATTGTCTCCCTTAAAACAAATGGCTCACTGAACTAAACATTATGAGTGTAGTCTAAATGCTCAGTTGACCAAAAAACAAAACTTCAGCAACTTTTTTTTAACCAAAATTTTTTTTAATTGAAAGTTGGCAGTCTCTTTGTTTTTAGATTTATTTTATCAAATAAAAAAAATAAAAAGACTGAGAACAAATTTTATGGTAAAAATTTAATAAAAATCCAATACATAAAATAAAAATATTTGTTTAAAAATAAAATGTATTCTTTGAACCCAAACTGTCTGAAAATAAATTTAAAAATAACCGAATAAAGGTTATAAATGCAATTAAAATTCTAAATAAAAAAAATGTCACCAAGAAGAATAACTAATTTTTATGTTAAAATGTCAAAATTAAATACAGGTAAAAAAAATAAACATAAAAAGAATTGTTTTTATAAAGAACAAACATAAATGCACGGTATTAAATTAGGAAAACAAAGATTGCAATCACCTTTTCAAATAAGCGTGGTGAAATCGTTTGGACTGCAACAATCTGCGTAAAAATTGGCGAAATGTAAGGCGTGAATAGCGAAGGTGTCACGCATTCCAGCATGAAAAAGAAATAAAAAACGCATGCAGGATCATGGTGGCTGGGGACGCTCGCCTTATAAAATATAGTCAAACTCAGACAGCAAACTTCGGCTGATTGCAAAAAGTATCACATACATTTTTTGCAAAATAACAAATGACACAAACAAATTGCAAAAAAACCTTTATTATAAATATTTTTTTTACACACACTCAAAACCTTATTTGGAGGGTTTAGACGCACTCAACAACAAAAATGGCATACAATACTTTGTCCCAAATTCAGATTTTTCAATTGTCATTTTTGTAATTAATATACAATAATTCGCAAAATAAATACCATAATTGTTCACAAACAAAAGCTTTATAATAATTCAGCTTTAAAAAGTAGAGTAGCTGACCGCGCCAGCAAGAATCCAGCTGGCTATGATTTGCCGCTGGTCATGGTCAGATCATGTGAGAAATGACAAATTATAATCATGTGGTATCCATACGATTTCTGACATATGTACAATATGTGGCAACTGGCATCTGTCCCGCCGATGATTTCCAGATCTTTTGCTACCTGGGTAATCGCTTGACAACAGTAAACAGTATCACTATTTGCCTCATTGCTAAAACGCTTACACAGCCAATCGAAAAAATACTGGTAATTCTCAATCATTGGCAATGCAGAGGACAACGTGAAACAGTTTAGTATGTAAACTTCCCTGTTAAGTTCAACCAAAAGCCTATTCTCATAACAGCTAGTACACTCCTCATTGTCTCTGTCGACACCCGTTTGCAACCCCCCCTCCCCTTCCCTTTCCATAATAAACTTAACATAGGGCGTCAGCAGCCAAGCAAACTAATACATTTTCCTAATTAAGAAGGTATTCTGGTTAGAAAATTCGTTTTGTAATAGGATATCAATATAAACGTGAACAGGGGTATTTAAGGCAACTCGAACAATGAGCTCGATAGAACGTAAAACATAAACGCTCTGAAGGGAGCCGCTAGTTAAGCGACGATAACGGACCCACATTTTGGAGAACACACGGGTAACTATCGTAGTAAAGCATCAGATGTTTGCCCCGATTGACAGGAAGCGCAAATGCTATTATGCCTGGCCGCATTAAAAAAAAAACACGGTAGGTCGGGTTCAAATTGCACCAAAAGCGTTTATTACAGCGCGTCGATTGCA
This sequence comes from Littorina saxatilis, assembly GCF_037325665.1. NCBI lineage: Eukaryota > Metazoa > Mollusca > Gastropoda > Littorinimorpha > Littorinidae > Littorina > Littorina saxatilis. The sequence goes on along the minus strand of NC_090248.1, from coordinate 58,970,174 downwards.
AGTCAGGGCCCCCTTAATACATTTCTAGTACGTGTTTTCGGCTTCTAGTGCGAATATGACGCAAGGACGCGCACGTTGGGGAGCCCTGCAAGTAATGGCTGTTGAAAACTTCAGTTTAAAGGCACACTCAGCTTCACGTAAACCATCAGTGTCTGGTCATAGACACTGTCAGGAATTTACACACAGTGCAAACACCCTGTCGTTTAAACACTAACTGCTTGAGAACATCCTAGGTGCCCTCCGTCAAGAGCGAGCATTTTGCAAAGATTTTATTTCGTGCAGTCAGAACGAATTTACAATGAGACAAATCGGACGCCTCGTTTTGGCGCTAGAACTAACTTTTAAAATCTAAATAATAAATTGACAGCTTGTTAAATTCTTAAATCACAGAATCATTATTTTTTCATCAAGACAAGATCAGTACAATTCGAAGTTTTGAAAGTTTGAAAAAAGGGAGCCCGGAAGCAGTTCACGCAAGGCCAAGCAGACGAATTTTCTTTGAAGTCAATCGCCGCCGATAAGTTCGTGTCGTTTGTTGCATTTTAGATTCAGAGGTACACAATAACGTACTATTGCAGGTACAGCGAGTCGCATTGAAATCATAAACTGACAACTAAATTGTGAAAAAAAGAAAGTGGATCACACGGGTTCACGATGGCTCAGGGGTAAAATAAACCACGAAATCTGGTGTGTGGTTTACGCAAGCTAAATAGCCATTCAAACGAACAATGTCATTTTATGCTATTAAATGCTGATGAAAGTGTGTTCCATAAGGTAATAAACTTCTGATTGAACTGTTACGATCTCACATCAAAAAGGCTTACTTTAATAATACATTTTTTTGTATTGAAATGGATAGACGAATATTTTGTTCATGATCGAGTGACTTGCCTTGCCTTGCGTGTCAAATTTGCTTTTATATTGAATAATAAATGCCAGGTGCAATTGTTGAGATTCGACGGCACATTGGGGACGGTTGACATATAAGAAAACGTGTCAGCAGAACTTGAACTAACGAATTTGCCTTTGAATTACTTGAAGTGAGCTGAACGCATGTCTGCGAGCTTACTAGAGAAGTTGTGTCAACCAGAGTTTACACCCTTGTTTTTTTAAATATATTTTTCAATTATATGCTGCTCATGTATATTTTTTGGAACAGATAATTTGAAATCGTTTTGTTGTTGTTGTTGTTGTTGTTGTTGTTGTTGTTTTGTGTTAATAAATAAGTATCACGAATAGTCGCGCGTGTAACTGAATCGCATGACGTTATCAGCTGACCTTGGAAATAGGCGAGAACGAGGCTCTGTTTCTTGCTAACAGAGACAAAGAGGCAGATCATTGATAGCATTGCATACATATGTACAACTGACAAGACATTATATCACAGACTTTAATACCTGACTGAGATGCACGACAATAAAATGTTTCAGATACTTACGCATGTTTTGTTGTGACTGTGACCGCGATCTGTGCACAGCTGTACACAAAAGAGAAACCAGCAAACACAAAATCCAATGACAAATCTGTGAGATCGCCATTTCATTGATCAGTAGTAAAGCAATGACTCCTGATCCAAACAGATGTCCATTGTGCCAAGAAGGAAGTGAATTCCTACAACTTTAGCCTTCAGTTTGTTATCTAAAGGTTGCATATCCGATTGTATTGACGTTTATTTAAAGGTGCAGAGTCCGTGATTGTGCGGCTCGGTTAGTCCAGCAGCTATTTGATGTTACGCTTACGCTATAGATGTGCAATTGCGTCTCAGTAATTCATTGTGATATTGTGCCGTAGAGTTTATTCCCAATATGCAGTAATTACAACTTCCGTAATAAAATGTGCAGACCGCTCTTTAAATATCGTTTTGAAACAAGAAGAAAGTTTACGGGATGTAAAACTTGTTATGAAGCTCACAAGCAAGTAAAACAAACAGAAAACGGACTGACAGACAGTTGGACAGTTGGACACACACACACACACACACACACACACACACACACACACACACACACACACACACACACACACACACACACACACACACACACACACACACACACACACACACTTCGATAAACACTCAGTCTCAAATTCGTGTTGAAAACTGTAAATGTACCTTTGATGTCAGCACACCAGCAGTTTAAATTACTACGAAACAAATACATCCATTTTCAAGCCGGGGTTATTTGAGTAGTACAGTAGCATCATGTCTGCAGTCTAGGACGGTGCCTTTACCTGTACAGGTAAGGCGATGATACTGAGGCGATAAGAGGACAACTTCCTTGTTCTGTTATCTGCGCCATGAAGTGGGACACACACATTTAGCGTTATACATGTTACAAAAATCAGCAAGCAATAGACCCGGTATTGATCGTTTCTTTAAATGTATGTGTGCCTGCTTTTGTGTGTGGTTTATTAACAGCTATCGTGTTTTCAGCGTAGCCATAATTGTGACCCTCCACCACGGAATGAGTCGCATGTCACCTTTGCATGATGATCATATTTTTCCATTTTCCTAAAGAGTTTTTTATGCTCTATCCAGTGGTGAAAACCGTTTTAGAAAAGAGCAAAAACTGTTTGAGTTATAAGCGTGTAACTAAGGTGACCCTCACACTGTTACCAGACACTCCCCGGACTTATACTGAAAGGCATAAATTCTGCAAATAGTGCATTGAACGATTTTGCTCTCAAACGAAAATCAGATTGAACCTGTAATTTGTAGTTGACATCTTGAGTGTTGGAGCAAATGTTTCACGCTGTCAGCGTGCGCTTTGCAGTATTGCTGATCCAGCCACAGCTCACTGTGCTAATAAAGACAATGGGCTGAACGGGAGACAATAACGTAAAAAAGATAGTGTATGGCCCTATAAAATGCAACTGGCTGTTTGGCTGTATCCAGATATCGCAATCATGCCACGACTTGATGAAGGAGAGAGACAGCAAGCGATTGGGATGCTTAAAGCTGGCCAAAGCATTGAACGTGATGAACACTGAACGTTTTCCGAAATCATTGCGCTTGGACTCAGTCACTTTTTTTGAAAAATTGTCATTTCATGATGTTCTATTCAAAATCAATTAAGCGAAGGTTTATAAACACTAAAATGGCCAATAAATAAAATATTCAAACATTGAAAACATTCACCACTGAGTTGATTTTTTGTGATTTTTTAAAGTTCCGTTTGCGGAATTAATGCCTCTCGGTATATATTAAGCCTAGCGCAGAACCGCGCGAGGTGACATGCGACTCATTTCGTGGTGGAGGGTCACATATAGGGTCGGATATTTTGACGAAAACAAGTATAATACGCCGAGTCGAAGAGATGGCATATGATACTTGTTCGAGTCAAAATATCCGACGCTTTCGCTGCATTCTTCAAAATGGTATCCCCAAACGTTTTTCTCTTCACTTTTTTTGTATTTAAAAGCTAGCCAGAAATGACGTCATCAAAAATAGAAATTAACAAAAGTGAAGAAAAAAAGTTTGGGGATACCATTTTGAAGAATGCACATTATAAAAATCAAATCTGATCAGCAATTTGTTTGATTACTCTACACACACACACACACACACACACACACACACACACACACACACACACACACACACACACATACACATATACACACACACACACACACACACGTACACACATACACACACACACATACACACACATACACACACACATACACACACACACACACACACCACACACACACACACACACACACACACACACACACACACACGCACGTACACACAAACGCTCACACACAAACCATCACCTTCGTCTCGATTCCCAGTCTATCAGAATGCATTCAGTTAAAGACTAAATGTAAAAACACATCTGAAGTGAGGATACAAACAATCGTTCAGGGTGCTTGAAAAGCTGAGTGGCTGTTTATTCAATGTTAAATTTAATGTCCAATTACAATTAACTACGCTCCTATCGGGCGCGGTCCTTAAAGGAATACTGATGCGAACTTCCCTGTTTGGTGCGACCTGAAACCCAAAACAAAAAACACCGGTGATGTTGTTTTTTTCGAAAATAGGGCACGGATGTTTCGTTTTCACATGGCTGTGACTCAACAGTACGTCCTATGTTGCTGAATAGATTTGCATAAAACGATCTCCGACCACAGAACTTATATTAGATAGAAGGGACAAGCCCTCTTAGCGCGATCGAAAAACGCGTTCTGGTTGGCTCGGCCGGCCGCCATCTTGTTAATGCTGAGACTGACCAGCGATCGCGGCGAGCGACACACACACGCAGTGCGCAGTTTGGTCTCACCGGGTGTGCCTTGTCTCTGTTTACGTTGATGACCTGACGTTTACGTACTGAGTGAATAAAAGCAGGTCCATTTACTTACTAATTTACCGTTAGGAAGGATTTGCTGATGTATAACTTCAGCCGCATCGATAGATCTGTGACCATTAGTTTTTGACTCACATGCGAAGCAAAAGTGAGTCTATGTACTCACCCGAGTCGTCCGTCCGTCCGTCCGTCCGTCCCGGCGTCCGCCCGGAAAACTTTAACGTTGGATATTTCTTGGACACTATTCAGTCTATCAACACCTGATGTGGCCTGATGGTGTATGGTTACAAGATCTCAAAAAACATGTGCGGCAACTTGACCTCACTTCAAGTTCAAGGTCACAGGGGCCGTAATTGTTGTCTTAAAAACGACCATTTTTCAAATTTTCGCATTTTTTTCTGAAGTTATCGAGAATGGCAACCTTAGCTATGTATGCTATACAGGGCAATGTACGCCCTATCTTTGGACACCAGTTTGGTTGACCTTGCTTCAAGGTCAAGGTCGCAAGGGTTCTTTAAAGTTGGATTGTATACATATTTTGAAGTGACCTTGACCCTGAACTATGGAAGATAACTGTTTCAAACTTAAAAATTATGTGGGGCACATGTTATGCTTTTATCATGAGACACATTTGGTCACATATGATCAAGGTCAAGGTCACTTTGACCCTTATGAAATGTGACCAAAATAAGGTAGTGAACCACTAAAAGGGACCATATCTCATGGTAGAAAGAGCCAATAAGCACCATTGTACTTCCTATGTCTTGAATTAACAGCTTTGTGTTGCATGACCTTGGATGACCTTGACCTTGGGTCAAGGTCACATGTATTTTGGTAGGAAAAATGTGTAAAGCAGTTCTTAGTGTATGATGTCATTGCTAGGTTTAGTTATTTGACCTTGACCCTGAAGGTCAAGGTCATGTAAAGGTCAAGGTCAAGCATGTGAGTCGTATGGGCTTTGCCCTTCTTGTTCTCTTTGTTATGTGTTCAATCATCATTTTGTGTGTGCCTACTTTTGAAATGCTACACGACAAGCAATCAATCGATCTTTTGAGGTTTAACGTCCTTGTCAACCACGAGGATTATTTCAAAGACGGTGCTTTTAGACATTTAACATGCACCACACATAAGACAGAAGTCGTACACGAGACTGATTGCGTTTTACACCGTCATTTTTACTGTGAAATTGCAACAAGTGTTCGGCACTTCAAAGTGTTTGCCTGCTGTATACAACAACATAAAAATTAAGTAGAAGTGCAATGCCAAGGCACTGCATACCCCCAGCGAAAGACAAATCGGTTTTCTCTCTCTCTCTCTCTCTCTCTCTCTCTCTCTCTCTCTCTCTCTCTCTCTCTCTCTCTCTCTCTCTCTCTCTCGCTCTCTCACACACACCGTGATTCACACACATACACCCTTCCCAAGTCACACACACACACACACACACACACACACACACACACACACACACACACACACACACACACTCATTCACACACAAACATAGGCCCTACACACAAACTCACGCCGCACACGCACAAAAACATTCTCTCTCTCTCTCTCTCTCTCTCTCTCTCTCTCTCTCTCTCTCTCTCTCTCTCTCTCTCTCTCTCTCTCTCTCTCTCTCTCTCTCTCACACAGACACACACACACGCACGAATGCATGCACGCACACACACATAAATAACCACATTCTCTCTCTCTCTCTCTCTCTCTCTCTCTCTCTCTCTCAGTCTCTCTCTCTCAAACACACACACACACACACACACACACACACACACACACACACACACACACACACACCCCAAGTCCAGTCACACACGCACACACACACTCACTCACTCACTCTCTCACACAAAACACACACCCATACGCACATATAGACAGACAAACACACACACCTTTACAAACAAACACACATACACACACACATACACTTACGCACACGCACATACACAAACACACTCTCTCTCTCTCTCTCTTACAAACACACACACACACCCACAAGGCACACACACACATTTACATACGCACGCACGCACGCACACACAGGCTCACACACACACACACACACACACACACACACACACACACACACACTGACACACACACACACACACAGTGACTCACACAAATCTCATACACCGGCAAAACACACACTCATACGCACATAGACAGACGGACATACACACCTTTACAAACAAACACACATACACACTCACACAAACACAAACACACACATAACACAACAGTAACACGCTCCGCGTTTCGTTTTGTTTACAGTAAGCCTACTGCCAGTACTGGTACTCGCCATGCAGTTTCAGCAGTTTCAAAATGGCGCCCCGAACGCTTACGGAAATTGCCGGAACATACCGAAGAGGCGCTTGTCCCTTCTGTCTAATATAAGTTATGTGTCTCCGACCTGTTAAATTCATTAAGTTTTGTATTCATAACGTTATAAATTTCTTTGAAGATTGTGCACACTTGCAGTGAGACATATAGGATACTTTTATTGTCATAAAAAATTATGTGAAAAAGTCAATCTGCGCTCGAATTACATTATTAGTAAAACGACGACCTTACATTACAACGTTAGTGCTCCAAAAGGAAAAGTCATTGACAAAGTGTAGTCACTATAGAGTTTTTAGTTATTTTATCACGGAGGTCAGAATCTGTATAAAAAGATTTAGGAAGCAACACTATTCGCAGATAAAACACAGTACCATTGACCATTACGTTCTGTCTGCTGTTTGTCTGGTTTGTTGTCTTTACAGACAGATCAACCTGTGTGTGAACATTTTGCGTCGTTTACAATAGAACGTTTCATGAACTTACCCTTTTTGACTCACATGCGAAGCAAAAGTGAGTCTATGTACTCACCCGAGTCGTCCGTCCGTCCGTCCGTCCGTCCGGACGTCCGTCCGTCCGTCCGGAAAACTTTAACGTTGGATATTTCTTGGACACTATTCAGTCTATCAGTACCAAATTTGGCAAAATGGTGTATGATGACAAGGCCCCAAAAAACATACATAGCATCTTGACCTTGCTTCAAGGTCAAGGTCGCAGGGGCCATAAATGTTGCCTAAAAAACAGCTATTTTTCAAATTTTTCCCATTTTCTCTGAAGTTTTTGAGATTCAATACCTCACCTATTTATGATATATAGGGCAAAGTAAGCCCCATCTTTTGATACCAGTTTGGTTTACCTTGCTTCAAGGTCAAGGTCACAGGAGCTCTTCAAAGTTGGATTGTATACATATTTTGAAGTGACCTTGACCCTGAACTATGGAAGATAACTGTTTCAAACTTAAAAATTATGTGGGGCACATGTTATGCTTTTATCATGAGACACATTTGGTCACATATGATCAAGGTCAAGGTCACTTTAACCCTTATGAAATGTGACCAAAATAAGGTAGTGAACCACTAAAAGTGACCATATCTCATGGTAGAAAAAGCCAATAAGCACCATTGTACTTCCTATGTCTTGAATTAACAGCTTTGTGTTGCATGACCTTGGATGACCTTGACCTTGGGTCAAGGTCACATGTATTTTGGTAGGAAAAATGTGTAAAGCAGTTCTTAGTGTATGATGTCATTGCTAGGTTTAGTTATTTGACCTTGACCCTGAAGGTCAAGGTCATGTAAAGGTCAAGGTCAAGCATGTGAGTCGTATGGGCTTTGCCCTTCTTGTTTGTTTATTATTCCGACAAAGGTTTTTTTGCGATGCATGCGTCAAACACAAAACACCAAAGTACTAAAAGTGTTGGAGAACCACAAGTTTTATCATTCACAACCCCGGAGAGTAAGCTGTCGTGTTTGTACGGAAAGAGATAGCAGTGTTTCCATGAAACCCAAACGTTACAAGATAACAGGCCAGCAAGTCGAACGCAACATAGCAACTTATCTCCAACTTCACGTCAACAATGTGACAGATTTAACCCAGTCGCCTTATGCGTATTTAAAACAATCAGACATACTGTCGGTTTAAAATACTAAACCTGTAGAGCCTGTCACATCAGACTGCGAAGTAAGTGAGTGAATAGGAAACAAGTCGGCTAAAGCGCATTCAATTTATATAGTCAACACTCCAAGAATGAAACTGAACACACTGCATGGTTTTTACAAACACTAGTAGCCTAAATCATAGGTTGGTGGAAATCCCGCGCTGATACATTGTCTCGGTAACTACACAAGCCTCATGAAGCTAACTTGCATAAAACGGACTCCTCTCTGATTGAACCATTCAGTTTGGTATTCACTGAATGTAAACAAGAATAAAGTAGTTGCGCTGAACATTTATTGGCATACTCGAGTTCTTTAATTAACACACACTGACTGATGAATGACTTTCCATTGTCATGAAAGCATTTTGAACACCATTTCTACCGGACTCAACTTGAAATCAAGATTAGATAAGACACAAATATATTGCAGAAGATCAAATCATTTTGCACTGTGCAAAAGAATATATCACCGACAAGGAAGTAGACATTTTATTCGTACTCAGTACTGCGCCACACGTTCCGACATTGTATCAACAGAACGGGAATGAAAGCACGTAGGCCTACGCTTGTTCCACAAAACGCTCTCATGTATTTCTCAATCAAACGGTGCAGTTTCCCTTTTGTCAAGTTTGCTTGTTATGTTAGAACTTGTTCAGCTGAAAACCAAAACACCCCGGCAGACAAATGGGCCGGGTCAGCCTTTTGATAAAAATGACAAGTACATGTGTATAGCAGAAGACAGTATTTTATATGTTGCCTGATAGGGAAAACAAATCGTCGACTTTCATTTCCTTCCAAATTAACTGATATTGGCAAGCCGACACGCACAATTCGCCGTTTATTTGTGACATAACCCTCTGTTAAAACTGCGACTTTCTTGCTGAAAAAGGTTGGTTTATTCCAAAATCTTACTTTGAAGCTGTAAACGTAGCTAGCTATACTTTGTCTACCAACCTTCGGCTGCAAAAAAAGGACATACATTCTGAAAACAAACACAAAGATCCCCCCCTCCCCTCACCTACCCCGATCCCCCCCCCCCCCCCCGACACGCACAGAGATGGCCAGGGCCCTACATTCGGATGTGGCACTTTTGTTTACATGCTCGTGACTATACTGTGTGGTGTAAATTAAGTGGAGTGATTCAATACTTTGGCGATGAGTTGCAAAGTCCATAGTGCAGTATGTGTGTATGTTTTCTATTTTGTGTGTGTCTGTGTGCGCGTGTGTCTGTTTGTGTGTTTTTATTTTCTGCTGATATGCTGAATCGAAAGAGAAGACAGGTTAATGTCAACAACAACAAAAAAGCCCAGGACAGCTCAAATTCAGCGTCAACGTTTCCGCATTTGAAGGCCCCTTCAGGACCACATTGAGAAAGTAAATTACAACAACACAAAAGCAAAAAAGCAGAGAACAAAAACAAGAACACTGAGGCGTGATTAACCGTTCAGTCAAGCGAATGCACGTTGAAATACGTCCGCTTTCCTGTCACCTTCCGAACACACACACACACACACATACACACACACACACACACACACACACACACACACACACACACACACACACACACACATACACACACACGCGCACACACACGCACACACATACACGCACACACACACACTGTCACAAACACACACACACACACACACATACACACACACACACACACACACACATACACACACACACACACACACACACACACATACACACACACACACACACACACACACATACACACACACACACACACACACACACACACACACACACACACACACACACACACACACACATTCGGTCCCTTATGTCCCACTTCAACCTCAGATAAGCCTCCTAAATCTTCATCCTACTGCATTGACAAACGTATAAAATACATGGTACGATCGTATCGTAGCATCTTGTTATCATGCATAGAAATACTGTGTCTTTATTGTTGTGCAAAGTTTTACAATAAATTAGAACAAATCATTCTTTCCTCCTGCCCTTGATCCGAATGTGTGTAATGGTATTCTTATTAAAAAAAATTCTGTGTTCGGAGTTTCCAGAGATTTACAATGGGAACTTAAACAATTTATAAATCAGAGGATCAGCGACAAATCAAACCAATGCAAAGAAATGCTGGGCAGTGTAGCACACATCATTTTTCGACTGCAGATGGCCAAATGATCACCTCGTGCTAAAACTAAGTGAATGTTTTCTTACCATGAAAGGATTTCTGTAGGTGCCGAGGAGAAGTGTTTAGCATTTAGTTTCCAACTGCTAATTTATTTTTTAAAGAATCTTGGTTACTTCCATTATGTTCATGTAATTCATTTGTTGTGTCTGTTTGCTTGTCAGTCTGTTTGTCAGTCTGTTTGCTGGTTTGTTAGTCTGTTGAGAACGTAAATACATTGCTCTGAACAAGTTACTCTTACTCCAAGTTGTGTCCTGAGGCTTGAACTGTTAGTAGACGGGCGCATTCGTCTTGGCGGTAGAATTGTTGGCGATTAAGATAAGAAACAGCCCTATAGTTGGAATAATTACACCGAACATGATTAATCAGGATGGTACGGTCATAAAGATAAAACAAATGGCAGATGATACAACCCTGTTTTTAAAAAACCGAGATGATGCTAACATGTCAATGAACATATTGAACCAATTTAGCAAAGTCTCAGGGCTACAATTAAACTTAGATAAAACGAAAGCTTTGAGAATGGGGAGAAAACCAACGGAACCTAATCTGCCTTTCCACGTTGTTAAGGAGATTAAAATTTTAGGGATTAAATTTAGTAGTTGTAAAATGGCAAAAGACATCGAGGAAAACTGGAAATTCAAAATGGAGAGTCTTGATGCCATGATTAAACAGTGGAGTAAAAGAGATCTCAGTATACAGGGAAAAATAACAGTTATTAAAACGTTTATGACTTCCCCATTTGTGTATATTATGCAGTCTGTTGGTCTTCCAAAGCAAGTTCTCACACAGCTAAACACGAAACTATACAAATTTGTATGGCAAAAACAATATAGTAATAAAAAAGCTTTTGAAAAGATAAAAAGGAAAATTATGGAGTCTGAATATGAGCATGGTGGATTGAAAATGATCAATATGTTTGATATATATATACAGAAAGTGTTTTATTTAAATTGGATTGGACGGTTGCATGAAGCAGGTCGAGAAAATTGGAGTGCAATCCCAAAATGGCACATTCAACAATTAACAGATTTTAATCATTTGGCAGAAATTAATTGCACACAAAAGGAATTACAAGGAATCGAAAAAGTTCAAAATGATTTTTGGAAAGAGGTATTTTTGACATATCTTGATAATAAAAATAAAGTAGGTTTAGAGGAAGTTGACAGAAATGATGTTGGTAATCAACTGTTATTTAATAATAGACTGATTCAGTTTAAAGGTAAAGTGTTGGATTTTATAAAATGGCGCCAGAAAGGTTTTAATGTTATAAATGATTTGTTGAATGTTGAAAGAAATCAGTTTCTGTTATGTGAAGATGTTCAGATCACTGTGCAGCAAAACCCTGCAATAACCTTTTTTGAATACAACGCTGTGATGAATGCAATTCCAAAACAATGGAAAGATTGGATTGTAGACAACCCAGCACATATAGTTAATGTAGATATAATTGATGATGAATTGAATGTGTTTAAAAGCAAACCCATGTTAATTAAGTTATATTTAAAGAAAAAACGGAATTATAGCATTGAAAAATCTCATGCAATCGATTTTTGGAAAAGAAAACTAGATTTTGTTTTTGTCGAACAGACGTGGTTGTTGCCACGACAGGTGACAAAAGAAGTGCGCCTGCGTGTGTTGCAATGGAAAATTTGTCACAATTTATATCCCACCAATATTTTATTACATAAAATGAAAGTAAGTCAAACAAAAAACTGTAACGAGTGCCCACATATTTTGGATGTCATGGAACACTTTTTCTATGAGTGTCCCCGAATTAGAAGGTTTTGGACTTATATTGAAAAAATGTTGAACAGTCTGACAGGTCGGGCTTTCTTATTGTCTATTACAGATGTATTATTCGGAATCGAAAAATGTCAGGAATCAGCGTTAATTAACCATGTTTTATTGATAGCAAAAATGTGCATTAGCAAAGTTAAGAAAACTAAATCGCATATTCCATTGGAAATTGTATTTCAACAAGAACTTGCGCTACGAAAGGTGTATCCCCATTGTCCTTAGTTAGATTGTTGTTGAATTAAAAAGTAATTTAATGGAAATGTAACCTGTAATGCAAAAGAAAACAAAATTAAAATTTCATTGAAGAAAAAAAAAAGAAAAAAAAAGACCAATGAAGAAGGATATGCTCACCGCCCAAAAAAGAAAGAAGGAAAAAAAGAAAAAAAAAGAAAAAAAAGACGAAAGAGGCAAAAAAGATGGGTTGAAGCAACCTTGCATGCAACTGAGGTCAAAAAAAAAAAAAAAAAAAAAAAAAAAAAGACGGGCGCATTGACCTAGTGGATAAAACGCCGGCCTCACAAGCGGAATGTCGTGGGTCGTGCTTTCGAATCTCGGCCGCGCTTGGTGAGTTATGGGTGGGGGCGCAGTGGCGTGGTGGTAAGACGTCGGCCTCCTAATCGGGAGGTCGTGAGTTCGAATCCCGGTCGCTGCCGCCTGGTGGGTTAAGAGTGGAGATTTTTCCGACCTCCCAGGTCAACTTATGTGCAGACCTCCTGGTGACTTAACCCCCTTCGTGTGTACACGCAAGCACAAGTCCAAGTGCGCACGAAAAAGATCCTGTAATCCATGTCAGAGTTCGGTGGGTTATAGAAACACGAAAATACCCAGCATGCCTCCCCCGAAATCGGCGTATGCTGCTTGAATGGCGGGGTAAAAACGGTCATACACGTAAAACTCCACTCGTGCTAAAAACATGAGTGAACGTGGGAGTCTAAGCCCATGAACGAAGAAGAAGAAGAAGTTATGGGTGGAGATTTGTCCGATCTCCCTGGTCAACGTATGTGCAGACCTGCTAGTGCCTTATGCCCCTTCGTGTGTACACGGAAGTACAAGACCGAGTGCGCAAGGAAAAGATCATGTAATTCATGTCGGAGTTCGGAATGGCGGGGTAAAAACGGTCATACGCGTAAAAACTCACTCTTGCGAAAAAAACAAACACGAGTGTACGTTGGAGCTTTAGCCCATGAATGTAGAAGAAGAACAGTTCGTGAGTCAGTCTTCGGAGAGGTTGGGAGGAGGAGGGGGTGGTGATAGAGCAGATACACATTAAAAGGATCTTGTCTGGCTTTCGCGAGTTATGATCGGACAAACCTTCATTTGCATCTCATATTTATCATAAATTTAAGTTATCTTTTTCAACCTTTTCTTAATGTTACTCAACTATTACTTGATCGTTTGAGCCCAAAAATATATGTCCTTGCGGTTGAGAAGAGCATTTTTCCACATAGAAAACAACAACAAATCAATGGCCTGTTTAGAGCTGGCAATTAAATATTGAATTTATTGTGTGTTTTGACATTGTTTTCACTTATAAACTTAATTCAGCAACACATTCCAACTTTGCGCGGGGTAAAGACAGACTGTTAATTTTCTGTATATGTCCAAGTTGTAATAAGTATAAAACTGAAAATATCTGTGATAAGAAGGCTATTTTTCAACATGTTTTTAAAACAACAAAAGACACTTGACTGAGATGGTTCCAGTACCGATTATTGTACAGAATTTTGCCCACAGAACGGTTTCTATTTTTGCGAAAAATGGTGGATACGTCATTGTGTACATTTTGCGGTAGAAATGAAGAAACCCTTTTACATAGTCACCGATAAAGCTTTTGATGTGTTAGAAATCTGTGCCAAACACCACGTATATATTTCCAAAATGAACAAAAAGACCCCTCATTTTCAGACATTTAGTAGAAATTTTAAGCAAAGATTTATTTGTGAAAAGTATAACGCAGTTGTGAATAATACAGTAGATACATTTTACAAGGATTGGCGCCTGTATATAATAATAATAATAATAATAATAATAATAATAATAATAATAATAATAAATGAGCATTTATATAGCGCAACATCATAACTTTACAATTATGCTCTTTGCGCTTGACACATTTAAAATTCAAACACAGTTATACAAGCATTTACATCTACATTCATAGTCAGCAACGCTTGATTAAAAGCATACACCATCAAACATACATTACAACAGATTCTTCCACTAATTAAGTAATAAAAACATGAATAAAATAGGTAGTAAAAACAAGGAAATACCAGCTGAATAACGTATAACCCTTAATCAAACAGAACATGTTATTAATACTGAAAAACAGCCCTAAATGTGTATACACATTATCACATTATCACTAAAACAACAAATACACTACATGTAGCCTACTGATGGATTGAGAAAACAAAATCAGGGGTTGTATTTCTTGAAGAGGTGCGTTTTAAGTGCTCGTTTGAATGCTTGGGGTGACTGAGAGTGGCGGATGTGAAAGGGGAGAGAATTCCAGTGTGTGGGTGCGCAGAAAGTAAAAGTGCGTTGTCCGTATGTTTTGGTTTTGGTGTGTGGAATGGTGAGGATGCGACAGTCAGAAGAGGCACGGAGTTGTCTTGCTGGAGAATAGACGGTGAGGAGTTCAGAGAAGTAAGCATGTAAATATGCATGTTTTAATGTAACCCTTAGGTTTTTTCTTTCATAAATCCTTTTGATACTGCGACCACCAAGCCCTGAACCGCATCCCCCCTCCCCCACCCATCCTCCCACCCCATGTATGTTGTAATTGTTCAAGTGTTTTTCTGTTGTATGGTTCTGTCCCTTTGTTTAGGTGATGTCCTGTAATGTATAGTATATACATGTAAAATAAAAACATAAAAATTCACAAAAAGAGAATAAAAAATAAAAAATAATAAAAAAAAAATCTGTGGCGGTTCATATGATCGCATTAATGAGCAGGATGGTTCATAACAAATGTAAAATTGATTAAACGCATGAGAGTAGGTTTATTGTGAATGTTTGAAAACATGCAGGCAATTATTGCTGTTTAATAACAACGGTTACATTGAGCTCTTCACAATCAGAAAGTAATGTGAAGATGCTCTCGGTTAGCAAAAAAGAATATTATATGACAGAGAAAACACAAGTCGGGTGAAGCGATATCAAATCATTTAGTGAATCTGTAGAACCGAAACTAAAAATCAACACTGAAACCAGGGATCAGTTATCACCGAAACGCCAAGGACAGATAATATTCAGCTTCAACGTTTTTGTCTTTGAACGGCTCCATCAGGACCACATTTAAAATGTTTTGCTTTTTTAAGCAAAAAAGCAGAGAACAAAAAAATGAAAACGATCAACTAAAATGTTTGCCAATAAACATTCATTATTTATGCTCTATGTACAATTCCACAGACAAAAATTAAATGTGTACATCCTAAAAATGTATTTTTTTATTGACATGGCACACTGCTCTTGCATTTTTCATAAACTTGGAAAAAGCACACAAAAATACACACAAAAACAATTCAAACACAAGACACACCGATCATTGTAACTATCATCTTTCTACGTGAGTAACAACAGCGATAGCGCTATTGCAGTAACAGCAACAACAGGGCCGCTGATTGAACGAGAACAAGCATAGCAGGCAGTCCTTTACATGAAAACATCTCTTCTCACACTATCAGGTCTGGCCAGGCTTTAACATGGGATAAGGCCATCGCTTCACTCCAATAAATACCAACACACACACACACACACACACACACACACGCACGCACGCACACAAACACACTCATGTACACACACTTACTCACACACACACACGCACGCACGCACACAAACACACTCACACACACACACACACACACATGTACACACACACACACACACGCACACAGACACACACACACATGTACACACACTTACACACACTTACACACACACACATACTGGTGTGAGCCACGTTATCCGGTCAGTGACTTTGCACAATCATTAAGATGCCGGGAAAAATGAGCAGAGTTTACAGGCCGATTCTGTCCAGATTTGAGATGAAACTTTATTTTGTAATTCTAAATGAAGTTGAAAAGAAATCATTCGCCTATTTTGAAACTTTAGCTAAGCTGACATTTTACATGAATAGAGATGCCATGTAGTGTATGTTGACATTTACTATCATAAAGTGGTCAAAAGGCAGCTTAACGGTGCTCCTACTAACACACACACACACACACACACACACACACACACACACACACACACACACACTTTCGTATATTATAAACATAAATCATCCAAATTAAATATACCGGCCTCTTTCGGTCACATCGCTGCTCTTGCCGCTGCTCTCTCCAAACTACGGCGTCCATTTTCAGTGTCAACTGAACTTGTGGCGCGCCGAACTTGTGTGACCTTGTGTGAGGAATTTTACAGCGTATGCGCGGTCACGTGTTACGCAAGAGGTGTGTAAAAAACATGCATTCGTGACATTTTACCTCCATTTTCCTGCCTGACGTAAAACGAAACGAAACTTAATTTAGGGGTATTTATTGACCGTTTTATACGGCTTTTGACAATATTTTCCTATGCTGCCGGCAGGATATACCGACCCGGCATCCTTATGAGGGTGTGTAAACTTGCAAAAGGCAGCTTAACGGGGCTCACACAAACACTTACACACACACACACATACACACACACACACGCGCACACGCACGCACACCCATATACCATCCTGTTCGCAGTGCCATTTTCGTGAGCGAGAATACAACATTCATTTGACAGTTTGAGACACAAACATTCAAGTAGGAGAGTGTAAGCAAACTGAATAGCTGTTTTGCTAACCAAAACGATTTGCACGAGTACCCGAGCTCATTAATTTTGTTCGAAGCAAGGGGAACAACTCCTTATATCATCATCAGAATTATCATTACCGTAATTACCTAATTCAGGTTAAATCAGACACATTAAATCCAGTAGGGTTGCATCTCGTTAGCAATCAGTTAATTAAGCGCACGCAGCAGCAAATCTATAACATATTACTACATAAATATCTGTACATGTTTACATCAACATGCGGAATACGTATATGTATATCCTTTTTCCCAAATTCAGTGGCGTTAAGAAGCGTTTCACTGCCAAAGAACCATTCTTTAAGTTGTCAATTATGAGAAGTTGTCTGGTACACTAGGAGTACTGCATAAACCCTTAGTAGCCTACACCAGCCAATATCAGAGACAACGATGCAGTAACCATTTCTAATCAAACAAACATTCTTCCTCTACTCGACCTAGGATCTAGTTAGCCTAAACTGCAGTCCTTTAGGCGTTCGTGTATATGTGTTTTTCCTTTCCGGATATTTTTTTCTTTCGATGCCTCTCGATGTCTTCCTGACTCTTATTTCCACTGGACTTGGACACTGTTATTTCTTCGTAACTAGACCCCTCTGTAGTATTCTGATACTCCGTGGTCACCTGCTTCCGCTCCTCTGTGCCCATGGGTTTGGTATTGTAGTAATCTTTACTCGGATGTGTTAAGTCTTCGTAAGGTCTGATGTCGTCTTCGCGTATCTCATAGTTGTCGAGACGGTCGTAGTGTTCAGAGAGAGTTTCTGTGCCTTGTTCCGCCACGTGGGTCGACTCCTTTGGTGCAGAGGGGCGTAGTGGCAGTGCCGGAGGTGGCTCGTCTATCCTGGTTTCTACAACATCAGCAAACTCAAACAGTTAAAGACAAACTTCTGTTTGAACCCACCGACAGACGATACTTTTGTGTTGTGTCGTGTCGTGTCGTGGTGTGGTGTGTTGTGGTGTGGTGTGGTGTGGTGGTGTGGTGTGGTTTGGTGTAGTGTGGTGTTGTGTGGTGTTGCGTTGTGTTGCATTGTATAGTTTTGCGTTGTTATGTGTTGTGTTGTATCTTTTATTATTTTGTGCTGTATTGTATGGTCAGTTGCTGATTAGTGTCTTAGTTATTTCTGTCAGACTACTGGATCAAATACTGGTACACACGCACACAAAGACATTCCCGTGTGCCTCTCACGCATACTCACCTGTAAATCCAGGGCGACTGTCTTTCGGAGACGAATTGTTTCGTTGAGGCCTGGCAGCCCTAGACTTACGCAACCTGCAACATATGTTACGACACCAGTGGGAAACCTGCGAAGAATGTTTTTAACAATCAGCGCTCCATTTACACAATATAATGAATTTACTCTTAAAATCTAATTTTAAGATTATTATCCTACATACGTGTGAGATACCACTCATGACATAACAATCTCGTTCATCCACAGTTCATGTGAATGAGGTCACCGAGACAAACGTCATTATGGACACACTTTTGCCCTTGATGTTTCCCCTGAAAGAATGTTTAGAACAAACACGTCACGCCACAAACACGTCCAGAGTGACGTTACTTTGCTTTGACGTCAAAGATTGAAGGAGGCATTGTAAGAGATCGAGGTTCCATCAGAAGCGACTTCAATTTGTATGCGTCGACTCAGGGATGTTTTGAGCTTTAGGCATGTCAGTACAGTATGTAGGTTAAACAGAATACTACATGGCTTGCTGTGTAGTACCAGATTTACACTCGTAGCTTTTTCAAATTGTGTGCATTTAGTGCATGGCGGTGAGGAGGTTCGCTGTGTGTGTGTGTGTGTGTGTGTGTGTGTGTGTGTGTGAGTGTGTGTGTGTGTGTGCGTGCGTGCGTGCGTGTGTGTGTGTTTGTGTCCTTGTGTGTGTGTGTGTGCGTGTCTGTGTCTGTGTGTCTGTGTCTGTGCCTGTGTAAGTGCGTGCGTGTTTGCGCTTGCTTGTGTTCTAGCGGGCATGATTGCACGCGCGCGTGTATATGCACAAGCATGGGTACCCCCTTATTGAAAAATCAGTTTCAATATTCATTGGCTCATTGTCTACAAGTGCTCACCAGACAATAACAACAGCGAGAATGATGATGGCAACACCAAGAAAGACACCAACACCCGCAATGGTACCGATCAGCGTTGTGTTGCTGGAATCCTTTCCAGTGTTGTCGTTGTCTTGAGGTACTGAAGGAAAAAAAAGTCCACGGAACAAATTCCGCATACAAGTACACTATTACATCATGGTAAGACTACATGGAATAATCATATAAATTATAAATGTTTAAAAATATATTTATTTGCTCAAGAATATCATTTGTTGGAAACGTTCAGTGTGTACATATATGTAAGCCCAGCCTACTGTAATGGTGAGTCCAAATTTAATTGCTTACGTTCAGTAACTTTCTCAGTAGCAAATATGTGTTTTTCAGTTGAAAACCGGTCAGGTAATTTTTTGCGACATGTGTCTTTTACACACACACACACACACACACATAGACACACAAACACACTCACACACACACACACACACACACACACACACACACACACACACACTCGAAACACACAAACACAAACACGCGCACACAAACACACACACACACACCACACACACGCACAAACACACTCAAAACACACACACACGCACACAAATACACACACACACACACACACATACAAACACACACACACACGCGCACACATACACACATACACACCACACACACACACAAACACACACGCACACACACACCCACACACACACACACACACACATACACACACACACACATACACACACACACACACACACACACACACACACACACACACACACACACACACTACAAATATTATTGTCATCCAAAACAAAACGGAAATTTAATAATCATTCAACCAGGAAAGTTTGCGAAGAAAATAAATGTTTGAATTTCGAAAGAATTAGAATCTCCAGATAGCGTTGGCTCCGCGGGTTTTTAAGGCAGATTTGCACACCCCATAAACAGCCATGAGTTCAGATTTAAACAAAACAGCCATGAATGAAGTCGACCAGATCTTACACGCTTGCAGACAACGCGTCCCGTTCCAGCCAGGCACGCAGTGTTCAGTCAGACAATGTCCAGTTGTCTTGTCACATGACCCATCCCCCGCACAGTGACCACACGGCAAGGTGCACTCAGATCCCCACAAAGATGTCAGACACCCTGCAGCAGATGAAATGACAACAAATACAAATACCTAGATGAATCACTGCAAAGTAAAACTAAAAACAGAGGGTCAAGCTTTCAAAGACATGTAACCCACCCCGGGTCCGTCTTGCTTTTAACTGGAATAAAAACCACACCACGCTAGGCGTCGTAATAACGGAGCGATTACTCAAAACGCATTTTAAAGCAAAAAAAGATAAGAAAAATCATGAATGGAGGCGTGAACAGGATAAATAAAGCCGTCAATAGCAGACTCTGCATGTAAACTCACGGTCACACATGTCTCCGTCAAATCCATTGTGACAGCCATCGTCACACATACCGGTGTCCGGTCTACAGCCATTACTGCAGTGTCCACACGTTGCGTTACAGTCCGCGCCGTAACGACCAGACTCACACTCTGTTCAATACAGGGTAATCACGGGTAAAAGGTCAAATAGCTATACCACACATAAACTATCTTCTGTCTGTCTGTCTGTCTGTCTGTCTGTTTGTCTGTCTGTCTGTCTGTCTGCCTGTCTGTCTGTCTGTCTATCTATCTATCTATCTATCTATTGGTCTATCTGTCTACATATAATGTATTGCCAAAGCAAAAGAGAGAGAGAGAGAGAGAGAGAGAGAGAGAGAGAGAGAGAGAGCTACCTGCTGTTTTTGAACTATTATCCTCCCCCCTCACTGGACATAACTTTCTACGCAGTCAAGTAAATTGAAGCTAATAAAACAAAAACCAACAAACAAACAAACCAACCAAGAAACAAACAAACAAACAAACAAGCAAACAAACAAACAAATAAGCAAGCACACTGCTTGCTTCCTTTCAAGTCAAAAATAGACACGAAGAGTGACCTTGCTGACACAGGGGCGGTGACCATCCGGACTGACAGGCTGTACAGTGTCCAGTGTCCGTGTCACACACCTCGTCACCACCACACTGACCACACGTTCCGCAGTCTTTCCCGTAGAACCCGTCCTTGTCACAAGCGGCTTTAATATTAGCATACTCTTATGCTGTGGGGTTAAATGTATTGTATTGGAGCGCCTGTGTTCCTCTATTTCGCCTGTCATAGGTAGACGCTGGTTAACTGCAGGTGTCTCGTGGAGCTCGTGCTCAGGTATTTCACGTGTGTTTTGCTTGTATTTTGTAAGGTGAACTCAGAGCTAAATTCGAGCTCGTAGATACTCCTTTTTATTCATTTCGTTCTTTGCCTTTAGCCGAGGGAAGATAGCTTGCGTTCCAAGCGAATCCGTTCTTCGTTGAACGTAGGGTCTGTTTGCGTAGAGCAGATGCCGGAAACCTGTTATCAACGGCAGGGGATATGTATGGCTACTTCAATACAACCAGGATGTGGTATGTAATCATTAAATATTATGTTGTGTGTGTTACAGTTAAATTATTCTCAGGTTTAGATTTGCTTATTGACTTCTGAAAACCGGTCAATCCAAGATGGCGGAATGTATAGTGTGCACGTGCGTGTGTAACTTTGTACTTGAACGGTATGAATTTGTGAGTTTGTTTTGGGGAATGGTTTGGTATGTTGTTGAATGAATATGTTTTGGTTGAAAGGGGAGTGGTGGACAGTTTTGTTGATAGAATGAATTTGGTATTATTCGTTGGACTTCATACTTAGCAGAATTAAATGTATAAGTCCGTTGGTATGTGTGTTCGAGATGCATGAGAGTGAGAGTAGAGAATTATGTCCATTTAATCCTGCACTTGGTTGTTAAGTTATAAGGACGGGTGGGCGATGTTACTGTTACCGTGAACTAAGTCTTGCGTTCACCATTCCAGGTTGTTGTATTTCACCATGCGGAGGCTACTCTGAACTGGCCTACTACTGAGGAGACTGATGATGTCTGCCGCTCCACTTTCGACGACGGCACTGCTCGCCTGGCAAGGACTCGACGTCACCGATGACTCCTGTCGCTTCGCACCACGGCCTCGTTGACTCCGGTTCATGAACGATTTCGGATACGCAAGCACGGTAACATTAGCCTTAGCCCGTCCTAACAGCTAAACGTGCAGGAGCTATAACGTCATAATGAACTGAGCGAAAGTGAGAGGTATGAAAGTTTCTAAATAATTATTCTTTGTTGTTATAGGCTTTAACGCTGGTTGATCTTTGTTGTTGTTGTGGATATTGCCGAAAGAAAGATTGGTATAGTTAGATAGTGTTGTGCGTGTATTTATGTTATGTATAATTGATTGTTTGTAAGAAACGTCCTTAATCTACTGTTCGTGTCAACTTGTGTTTTGTGGTCGGAAGAGCAAGATTGTTTTGAGTCGTGGATGACAGACTGCGTGCGTGTTTTGTGCATGTGTGCGTGACAAATGGGGGCTCGTCCGGGATTCTTTATTATTACATCGTCACCTATGATTTTGCTCTGTTCGTCTGTTTGTTTGTACCGTCTTGTCAGGTTTGATTTTTGAATAGGGATGATTGAATAACATGCTTGTACGTGCTAAGGCTTAACCTGATTTTCACAGCGGCCACCTGTGAATACTAGCCGGTGCTGGGTACATGTCTCGACGTTGTTTATAGCATTTTTCCCTGTTGTAATTTGTCTGGAAATGTTGTAGATTGAGATGTTTTGCTTCAGAATTTTGTTGTGAAGTAGTTAGGTTGCTTTTCCATAGTTGGCGACTTAACCCTTTTACATTTGGTGAGAAATCATGTCGGGATCTAAATCTCGCAATGCCGCTCTGGCAAGTTTTTCTACCCCTGATCATGGTAATTCTCCACCCCGTATGACACTTACCACGCCAAAGCATATGGATGGAGCTGCTGTTGACCCTATTGAAAAATCTAGTTCCCTCACGTCAGCTCAAGAAATTATAGCCGCTAGGGGACGTGCTTTGGGCGTTCGATCAGGGGCTGCTTTAGCAAAATACGTTCAAGAAGAGGAAGCAGCTCAACGGAGACTACTTCAAGAAGAGGAAGCAGCTCAACGAAGACTACTTCAAGAAGAAGAGGAAGCTCAACTGAGAAAAGGAGAAGCTCAACTGAGAAAAGAAGAAGCTCAACGAAGACTTCAGAGGGAGGAACAGGATGCTCAACGAAGACTTCAGAGGGAGGAAGAAGAAATCAGAAGAAAAGTACTTCGAGAAGAGGAAGAAAACGACCGCCGCCGACGTCTAGCTGAACTGGAAGAAGAAAGAGTTCGTGCAGAGATAGAAAAGACTAGGAGAGAAGAGACTACTTCAAGTTCTCGTAGTAGGGCTATTGAACCAGTTCGTCTGAAAATAGATCCATTTGATGAAGCCAAAGAGGATCTCGACACCTTCCTAGGACGATTCGAGAGAGCAGCAACTCTCAGTGGCTGGGACAGGGAGAGTGACTGGGGAGCTCGGCTGGGAGCCCTCCTGAAAGGTTTTGCTGCCGATGTTTACTTGGAACTGCCAGCTGAGGATGCGGGAAACTTTGATGTCATTGTGGACGCCCTTAGAGGATCTTTTCGCTGGACGGCTGACTCGTATCGTTCTAAGTTTCGACTCGCGGCCAAAAGGGGAGAGGAGACGTTTATACAGTTTGCTACCCGTCTTCGAATCTGGTTTGAACGGTGGAGGAAAGCCGCGAAGAAAGAGGAGACCTATGCTGGAATACGAGACCTCCTACTGATGGAACACCTGATGGACCATGTGTCTGGGGACCTCGCGGATTTCATCCGGCAGCGCGAACCGGCGAACGTCACCGAGGCCGCCGAACTAGCTGAGAGGTTTGCTGCATCAAAAAGAGCCAGGAAAAACCCGGTTACTGCGACTGGTCGAGTCGAGAAGAACACGAAGGACATTGAAAATCCTGAGGAAGACTCTGCCCCAGTTAGTCCCGTCCACCCCAACGGCCCTTTTCCCAAGAGAAATTGCTACGGTTGCGGTAAAACTGGGCACATCCGTAGGAATTGCCCGCATTCAGCATCGTCCTTCAACGTGAGGACCGTCACCAACGTGAGAACAGTTGTAACGATGCCAGGAACCACTGCTGCCACATCAGAGTTACCTACCCTTTGTGACCCATGTAGCCAACTTTCGTATACTCCTTTATGCACGGTCAGTATCAATGGATCGCAAGTATCTGCTCTTCGTGACACAGGCGCCGACGGACTGGTTATTGACTCCTCGCTGGTAAAAGACTGTAACCTCAAGCAGGGAAGTCAAACTATTCGTTTCGCAGCAGGGAACGTTCAGAAGACTTGTCCTACTACGATCGTACATTTAGAGTCCCCATTTTTCTCTGGGAACGTTGTAGCTATTGTGGCTGACCAGCTAACATACCCCGTACTCATCGGAAACCGGATCATTCAGCCTGGAGGAGAAACTCTTGAAGTTCCTGTGTACCGGGCGAAAGCTCAACCTGTCAAGATAGCCGCCATTACTCAAGTCCAAAATACGCGAGAAAAAGAACCTCCTAAAACCCTACGGATGAAGGACTCTGGTCTAGGTGTTACCAGAGAGAAGTTGATCCAGCTACAGACGCTTGACCCAACTCTGTCTAGGGTGCGGGAGCTGGCAAAAGGGAGGAACCCTACACCATCTGGGAAGAAAGGAAAAGTGAAATTTCTTTGGAAACAGGGCGTCCTACATCGCCTTTTCATAACCACGGAGAAGACCTTCAGTCAGGTGGTGGTGCCCGAGACTCTTCGTTCGGGTATTTTGAGACGATACCACAATGTTACTAAGACTGGTCATCTTGAGACAAAGAAAACTAAGAATAGACTCTGGCATTCGTTCTACTGGCCAGGGATGGAGGGCGACATCAGGCGTTATGTTCATTCCTGTGATGTTGGCCGTCGAGCTTTACCCAAAGGAGGATTACCCAAAGCTCACCTTGGAAAGTTGCCCCTCATAGATGAACCTTTCCGGAGAATCGCTGTCGACCGTGTTGGCACATTGACAGTCTCAGAGAGAGAGAATCGCTACAGACTGATCACCAGTCCCTTCAACCTCTACAGAAGACCAAGATGACGAACGGAAGTTTGATGCGCTGGGCCCTGTTGCTTCAGACATTCACGTTCCGCATCAGAGCAATCCGAGGATGCGACAACGTCGGAGCAGACTATTACAGCCGCATTGTGTAGAATTTTTGTGACGAACCGTAGTTCGGTTTGAGTAGGGGGGTTTGTCACAAGCGGCTTTAATATTAGCATACTCTTATGCTGTGGGGTTAAATGTATTGTATTGGAGCGCCTGTGTTCCTCTATTTCGCCTGTCATAGGTAGACGCTGGTTAACTGCAGGTGTCTCGTGGAGCTCGTGCTCAGGTATTTCACGTGTGTTTTGCTTGTATTTTGTAAGGTGAACTCAGAGCTAAATTCGAGCTCGTAGATACTCCTTTTTATTCATTTCGTTCTTTGCCTTTAGCCGAGGGAAGATAGCTTGCGTTCCAAGCGAATCCGTTCTTCGTTGAACGTAGGGTCTGTTTGCGTAGAGCAGATGCCGGAAACCTGTTATCAACGGCAGGGGATATGTATGGCTACTTCAATACAACCAGGATGTGGTATGTAATCATTAAATATTATGTTGTGTGTGTTACAGTTAAATTATTCTCAGGTTTAGATTTGCTTATTGACTTCTGAAAACCGGTCAATCCAAGATGGCGGAATGTATAGTGTGCACGTGCGTGTGTAACTTTGTACTTGAACGGTATGAATTTGTGAGTTTGTTTTGGGGAATGGTTTGGTATGTTGTTGAATGAATATGTTTTGGTTGAAAGGGGAGTGGTGGACAGTTTTGTTGATAGAATGAATTTGGTATTATTCGTTGGACTTCATACTTAGCAGAATTAAATGTATAAGTCCGTTGGTATGTGTGTTCGAGATGCATGAGAGTGAGAGTAGAGAATTATGTCCATTTAATCCTGCACTTGGTTGTTAAGTTATAAGGACGGGTGGGCGATGTTACTGTTACCGTGAACTAAGTCTTGCGTTCACCATTCCAGGTTGTTGTATTTCACCATGCGGAGGCTACTCTGAACTGGCCTACTACTGAGGAGACTGATGATGTCTGCCGCTCCACTTTCGACGACGGCACTGCTCGCCTGGCAAGGACTCGACGTCACCGATGACTCCTGTCGCTTCGCACCACGGCCTCGTTGACTCCGGTTCATGAACGATTTCGGATACGCAAGCACGGTAACATTAGCCTTAGCCCGTCCTAACAGCTAAACGTGCAGGAGCTATAACGTCATAATGAACTGAGCGAAAGTGAGAGGTATGAAAGTTTCTAAATAATTATTCTTTGTTGTTATAGGCTTTAACGCTGGTTGATCTTTGTTGTTGTTGTGGATATTGCCGAAAGAAAGATTGGTATAGTTAGATAGTGTTGTGCGTGTATTTATGTTATGTATAATTGATTGTTTGTAAGAAACGTCCTTAATCTACTGTTCGTGTCAACTTGTGTTTTGTGGTCGGAAGAGCAAGATTGTTTTGAGTCGTGGATGACAGACTGCGTGCGTGTTTTGTGCATGTGTGCGTGACAGTCCTCACATACTGCAATGAATAGTAAGCCATCTCGTTTCAGTCTTGTGTTAAATTCAAAAAGGGCTGTACGAAGTACCTTGCTGATATATTGTTTTTGCATGATTTATTTTCTTCCTGTCATGTTTCTTTTTCCTTGTTTGTGTTCGTAAACAGGAAATACGAGATTATTGTTTACCTTTTGGATTTGTTGATTGTTGCTTCTTTAACTTAGAACCCTCACTGTACCGCAACTGAGTTCCCTTGCCCTTCTCCCTGTGCATGAGTAATGAACTCCCCGCAAGCATTATAGCCACTCCAAACGAGGTCAAGCGCACACACGCAAAAACAAACACAGAGAAAGACAGAGAGAGACAGACAGACGGATAAAGTCTGAAGTCTGAAGTCTGAATGTTTTAATGAGTAGGCCTTGGGCCCTTTTCATGGAGATGAGCACATCTCATGTACCAGCATACAAATGCACATCGTAAACAAAAACAAGAACATCCTACACATTATATATATAGGTTACACACTCCGAGTTCTGATTATCTTGCATATTTTCCCGAGGGTCGATTTTTAGGTATTACCGAGCCTTTGGCGAGGTAATACCTGAAAATCGACCCGAGGGAAAATATGCAAGATATTCAGGACGAGGTGTGTAAGCTATTTATCCCATTACTCCGACGTTTTCATTAAAAAACACTTACTTTTTCCACTAAAACCTGCCCGTGCCTGTTTTCAGCTTGCCAAAAGCCTCCGCAGTCGAAATTCATGTCAATGAATTCATGCGCAAAGCTAGTTCCCATTTGTCAGCATAATGGACGGCGTCATTCGACTTGTATGTGGACATTCAGTCATTCATATTGCTTATAAAAAGGTCTGCTATCTGCTTTTACATTTTGAAAGTCATTTTAAAATATCCCTGTGTATATTTGACATCGGCTTTCGTTATACTCAATTCGGCATACCGGGTTTATATTTTTACCAGAATTGCGCACGATAATGGCAGCGCAACAAATTCAGTTCGGGCCGTGCTGGTTTGATCGTTGACCCAAGTCAGTTCGCATGCAGTGTTACTGTTTGACATTGTATTGCTCTCCACAACTGTTGTTGGCCTGCAAAGACAGCTGAATATTTTGTACAATGCAGCTTCTCGATTGGAGTTGAAAGTTAGCATGAACAAAACTAATATTATTGTTTTCCGTAAAGGAGGATATTTAGCTAGTTGTGAAAATGAAATTATGGTGCAGATAGAGTTGTTGTTGTTAACGCTTATAAGTATTTAGGAATATTTTTTTTCACGAGACTCAGTTTTAATATTTCCTGTCAAGATTTGGTGAGTAGGGGTAAACGGGCAGTGTTTGGTATACTTCGTGTTGCACAAGTTAGAGAGTAGTTCTTACAAATTGTTTACGAAATTGTTTGATTCTCAAGTTCAACCGATTGTGCAATAATATGGTGCTGAGATTTGGGCTTTCCAAAAAGGTACGGAAATAGAAAAACTGCACTTATTCGCCATGAAACGATTCCTACATGTAGACATGAGAACACCAAACGACCTTGTGTATGGTGAATTGGGAAGATTCCTAATATATCTAAACTCATATGTAAAGTGCATTACATATTGGCTAAAATTAACAAGAATGGAAAATTCTAAGATTCCATGTAAAGCATACAAAGTTCTCTATAATTTAGATTGTAATGGCAAGATTACATGGGCGACGGATGTTCGAAAGTGTTTGTTCTCTCATGGGTTTGCAGATGTATGGTACAACCAAGGGGTGGACAGTATTGGTGGATTTTTGAAATGTTTCAGACAACGATTGATAGATTGCAGATGGCAAGACTGGAACGACCATATGCAAAGCAGTGATCGATTTTCTACATACAGATTGTTTAAGACCGGAAGCAGTACTGAAGCGTATATAGATATGGAAATGAACAGCTAAAAGGTATTTGACCGATGGAGATGTTGTTGTTCCACAGTATTATTATTTAGGCAACCGCCAGGCACATAATAATAATAATAATAATAATAAGAACATTTATATAGCGCTAAATCAAAAACTTTCGTTAAAAAGGCTTGCTCTAAGCGCTTGA
This sequence comes from Littorina saxatilis, assembly GCF_037325665.1. Taxonomy (NCBI): domain Eukaryota; kingdom Metazoa; phylum Mollusca; class Gastropoda; order Littorinimorpha; family Littorinidae; genus Littorina; species Littorina saxatilis. The sequence goes on along the minus strand of NC_090248.1, from coordinate 58,941,266 downwards.
CATCTAAACTAAAACGTCATTCACACTCTTTACAATGATGTACAAGAACTTCATGTCACACTCTTTCATTCAGTATAGCACCATTCACACAGTTGTTATTCTGTACAAGACAATAAGTTAGTCTAACATTTAGAATGTTCATAAGATGAAAACAAGAGAAAACCAGACTGATTAAAACAACTGCTTAGTGCTAACAAAGCATGAATCTTAATGATAACGTAATACATGTTTAACTGTTAAGACCATAAAAACCTATATGCTAAAATAACTTCGAACTTTTAAGAACTTCTTATAAGATACACAGCACATCTAGATAAACACCAGAATGATAAAACAAAAGGCAACTCGTTAAAACTATTAAATGCATCAATGTCTAAAACACGAAAGACTCAAATATAAGATACACAATTCTCTAAAATTGTTTATTAAAACTGAAACCGACCTGCTCAAAGTAAACCATACCCACCCCCTCCCTATTTCACAGCAGGTTGAGATTAAATATGAGCGATTTGCAACAAGACTTAGTTAACCGACACCTCTCTGATAATTTAGAATGTACGTGTGGAGTCACACTGTCCAAAATGTAAAGAACATAGAACCATTTTATTCAATAGTCTGCCAACACACGTTCTAGACTGCAAAACACTCTTGTTTGGAAATACTGATTTAACTATATCTTTGAACACGAAAATATTCTCTGTTGTACATGACCATGTTATGTTCACTAATCGCTTCGGCTGATATTATATTAACTGTGACTGCAATTGATGCAGCCAGGCATTCTCTCTCTCCCTGTCTCTCTCTCTCTCTGTCTCTCTCTTCATCTTATTTGTATAAAACATAATGAAAGATTATCAAGATAAGTGTTGAAGCTATCACTTGTTCGCCATGTTTTGCTATCGGAATGTGTATTGATTATCATTTCAAGAACGTGTCCATAAGCAATCTGCTTGTTAACGTTCTTAATGTTGTTATTGTTTGAAACGTGTGTAGGAGAAATTGAATAAAACACGCTTAAACCAAATGAACAGCTATGTGAAAAGTGCATTAACTAAATTTAGGTTCGGTGTATCGGATCTTGCTGTACATAGATGTAGGTATAGTGTACGGAGTGAGGAAGATTTGTTGTGTCGTCTGTGTAAATTGGCTGAAGAAAATGAAATACACTTTATGTTTTGCTGTCCTGCACTACGTGACC
>NC_090248.1:58930068-58935068 GCF_037325665.1 Littorina saxatilis | reverse complement strand
GACAAAATGTTCGGTAATTAACGGTTATTTTCTTTTGAAAACAAAATGTACATGTACAAAGATCTACTTCATCTACGGAACCACGTGACACATTCTGTGTTCAAAATTTGTGAAGAAATCACGAACCACGAATGCGCTATCAAATGTTGAAATTATGTCGTCAACATCTTTTCAGATCTTGCGTGCGACACCATCTTGCGTTCAACATAAAATGTCACTACCTTATCGAGTTTAATGGGTAAAACTAACTATTTGTTGTCTTAGTTTAATCTTCTTAATTAAAAGCGTAATAAAACCGAACTTCCAAGATGAATTTTAATTGAGATTAGCGAAAGAGCGGGCACGCAAGTCGACCTTAAAGTAAAAGAATGATAACACGAGCGTTTGTCGTGTTGTCTTGCGTGCAACACATTGTCCAAAAAGGAAAATGTATATTTTTCTCAGACGTTTTTTAAGTTGAAACCTTGAAACTTCACACACATTTGGGGTTTAATCGCCCCCATGCATGGTAAAAGTCTTGTTGACCCTTGTCAGATTTCAAGGTCACGGCTGGGTCACATGTGGTTCAGAAAACGGATGAAACATATTTTTCAGAGATTTTTGAAGCTAGAACCTTCAAACTTCAAACAACGCTTTTGCTTAATGATTGTTCAACATGGAGAATTCAAGGTTGATCCTTGAGAAATGTGAAGGTCATAGCAGGGTCTCGTGTGGGTAAAAAAAAAGGGAAATTGTATTGAACTTCAATTTATATAAAACCAAAGTCTGGTTGATCTGTTTTAAGATTTAAGGTCAAATCTGTTATTTAAGGTCAAATCAAATAGAAATTTGTTGATGCTTAAATCTTTGAAACTTCCAACAGGTTTGAGGTTTGACAACTTCTGGACTTTGAAATCTGGTATGGTTGATCCTGGTAATATTAATTGGTCAAAACATCAAGATCAACAATTATACTGTTCAAAAAAAGAAACGCATAGCTTGTAATATTTGGTTAATTTACTTATATGGCTACAAGGATATCCACCAAACTGCAGAAAATGTTTATCTGGTCGTCGACCTTTCGTCCATTGCCACAAGTGAGCTCTGCACGTGACGCATGCGTTATCAGTGGCTACAATGTCAAAATTGCTCATTTGGCATGACCACTCGTCATGCTTCAGTGTAATCTCGTGAAACTCGGGGAATATTGAGCTCTCACCATGTCTTCCAAAACCCATAAAAGCGGATTGTTCGCCACAAAGAAATCAGACGACAATTCAGCGACGAAAGATGGCCCGATTGAGCAGAGAAGACCGCCCAATTTGCATTGGGTCGTTTACAAGCAGGCCAAAGTCAAAGTGCAATCGCCAGGCACTTCCACGTGTCCCAGAGCACCATCAGTAGACTGTGGGTCAGGTTTCAAGCCACTGGCTCCGTTGCTGACTTGCCACGAGCGGGAAGACCAAGGGCGACAACTGCTGCTCACGACCGCTTCATACGGCTCCGCCACCTCCGGAATCGTTTCCTGTCGGCCTCATCTTCTGTCCAGGCTCTCCCCGGGCCACACCGATTATCGGACCAGACCGTGCGGAACCGCCTGCATGAAGCTGGTTTGAGAGCTCGCAGACCTCACAGAGGAGCTGTCCTCACCCGCCGCCATCGCCAGAACCGAGTGCAGTGGGGCAACCAGCAGCTTCGCTGGACCGTCCGGAATCACTGGAGACACGTGTGGTTCAGCGACGAGTCCTACTTCCTGCTCCAGCGACATGATGGTCGGAGGAGGGTCTACCGGAGAGTAAACGAACGTTACGCGCCCAACTGTGTGGATGAGGCACCCGTTCATGGTGGTGGAGGCGTCATGGTGTGGGGGGCGATCAATACCGCTGGAAGGAGCACCCTGGTGCACGTCCAAGGGCGCATAACTGCCCAGCGATACGTGGAGGAAATTCTGCGCCCACACGCCCTTCCTCTTCTGGCTGACCAGGATGCCATATTCCAGCAGGACAACGCTCGCCCGCACACAGCACGACTCACCACCCAGTTCCTCACCGACCACCATGTCCAGGTGCTTCCCTGGCCATCCATGTCGCCAGACATGAACCCGATAGAACACCTCTGGGATGAATTGGACAGACGTGTGCGCAGGCGAGAAGAAGCGCCGGCAAATCACCGCGATCTATTGCAGGCACTTCAGGAGGAGTGGGACACCATCCCACAGCAAGATATCCGGCATCTGATCCAGTCCATGCCCAGAAGGTGCCGGGCAGTTGTTGCTGCTCAAGGCAGTCACACCCCCTACTGACTTGACAGCCTCGGCACCCAATCGTATTGATTGACTGATTGATTTGAAGATGCAAATGAACTGTGTGTGCATTCAACTGTGTCCATACCAAATTTCAAACAAATAATCTAAATATTGGATTTTCTGTTAATTTTTTCGAAAAATAAAACAAATTTGGCAAGTAGCAACTATGCGTTTCTTTTTTTGAACAGTATATAAAATAAGCACTTTCACCAATGTCAAGTGAGCAATAGCAGCAAACGTGAGTCTTATAAAGATTATCACTTTTTGTGTGACCTCAACTTGACCCCTCTGAATGCTCTCAATCATGGAAATTGACCACACTTTGATTATAACCAAACAACATCAAAACTTTGGAATGTGTGAAGTTTCAAAGGTGTTGCTTAAAAGGCGTTCGTGAAAATGACAATTGTATGTGTCTGACTTCAATGCGACCCCGCTGCGACCTTGACGTTTGATTTTATCAACCAGACTTTCATCATGTGTGAATGACTTCAAACACTATAAAACTAGTTGAAGAAATTGACAATTTTTCAAAGTTTAAGCCAGATGGCACTGCTGTGACCTTGAAATTTGACAAACATTAACCAGGCGGTCACCTTTTTTAGAAAATATCCTTAAAGGATCTTTAACCTTACTGTGACCTTGGAATTTGATGAGGTTTAATTTAACTTGCGTAGTGTGCCAAGTTTCAAGGCCCTAGCTTCAAAAACATATGAGAAAACCTCATTGAAAAATGTATATGTTTGACCTCAACGCGACCCTGCTGTGACCTTGACTTTTTCAAACAGACTTTAATCGTGTGTGAACATTATACACTAGAACTGTGTGTATTTTCAAAGCTCGTGCTATAAACGCGCTGAATAAATTGAAAATATTCCACATTTGGACCAGATGTGACCCCGCTGTGACCTTGAACTTTGACAAAGATTAACCAGCAGGTCACTTTTAATGAGGTTTTATAAAAATGCTGAAAGTATGTGAAGTATGTAAAGTCTAACTGATCTAGTATTAAAACATGTAAGACGTGACAACGACAATTTTCCAGTTTGCAAAGGAAATTTAACCTCGCTGTGACCTTGAAATTCAATGTTGTTTAATGTGATGTGCACCATACCTGGAGGTCATTATACTTTGGTTGTGTGCCAAGTTTCAAAGCCCTAGCTTTAAAAACGTGCGAGATAACCTTAATGCTATGACTCAGTGCCGTTTTGAATGATATAACGAACAAAATTATCGTTATTTGTAAAATCATTTGGGTAAATTTATCTTTTCTTTTCGTAATTGGGTTCCAGCATCTGTTGTCTTAACAAAAATCACAATATCAGTCGTGTTTGTCAACTTTTATTTTTTAGCCCCTTTGTCCGCTTTTCGTGCGCACCTTTTGGCACTTAGTCATATCAGCTGCTAACTATGTTTGTTCCCTTGCCTGTTCTCTTCAATTTGTTTGTTATGAAATAAGTCTCAAGAAAAGACATTTCTCTTAGAGTCACGCAACCTCCATGTCTAGATTGTATGAATTGATACTATGTTGCCATTAAACTTCGATTGATACCTCATTCATTTTATACCTGAACTTCATATCAGCAACACCATGACAAAAATATCGCATAGAATAAATTGTGCTCTTGAAAAATATTCCTATGAATCGAATCATGAATGTATGTACACGACCAACACCACAAAATCAGTCAAACATGGTAATGAATAATAAACTACGTCGTTTATCCTTCTCAAATGACATTTTATTTGTGTTTTTCTTTTTCTTGGTGAGAACATGTTCAGGTTAAAATGTGTGAAGGAAATCACAGAAGATATTAACCGGCAATGTTGACAGTGATATCCTCCACGCTTTTTAGAAGCGCTAACCAGGGATAATAGTGTGACATAGCAAAGTGACTAGCACGTGCTGTGAATTCAGCTCACTCACTGACAGAGAGTTGACGTTGTGAATCGTAACGCAGATATCGTTACACTTGACCACTGTCCATCGACAGAGAGGGGTCTGTCACAGGAATCGACCGGGAGAAAGGAGGCCCGCGTAAAGCACTTTTAAGGTAAATGGAATAAGCATTTGAGTATCGTTAATGTTTATCGCATAAGTTGAATCGACTAACACTGTAACTTTAAACATAGCAGACAGATATCTAAGACAAGATGGCCGCTATTTATGTTGTGCAGTGCGTCGTATAACCGGTCAGACAGGAAGGTAGCGACCAGGTGACAGCACCAAGGATCTGAGAAGTCGCCGTAATTATCTTACCTATTGGCTCGCCTAGCGGAGATTCGACGGGATTTCTAGACGCTAGAGCACGGTTATTTTGTGTCCGTATAGTTGAACCCTAGAGGTCACTGGGCGATAGTTACTGCGTAGACCGAGGTCGCCAGTGAAAGGATTTAGTAGTGAATACATTTCCTAGTGTACGGCTATAGAAGCTGTGTGATTCTGTGTAGGACCAGAATTAAAATATGTCTACAAGAACTTGATTACTTAAGAGATACAGAATATTTAGTAGACAGAGTAGACGGTGATTTTTGACTATACAAGAGCCGTGAGTCGTTACACTTAAAATAGATATCGTGCGCCTATGAGGTCACGGACTGTTTGTATTTCTTTACCTGATTGAAGAGTAGAGAGTTTTGATAGCGCAATTGTACGAGATTGTCATCTCTAGCTGTTTTTTTGCTACAAAACTGTGAGTACCGGATTTTTGAGTAT
>NC_090248.1:58915068-58920068 GCF_037325665.1 Littorina saxatilis | reverse complement strand
TCATGCCCATTGACATACACTGCATTCGAAAAAAATCAGTGTATATAAAAATAATAATACATTGTTAAAAAGCACTGGTTGTTGGTTGAGAGAGAGAGAGAGAGAGAGAGAGAGAGAGAGAGAGAGAGAGAGAGAGAGAGAGAGAGAGAGAGAGAGAGAGAGAGAGAGATTTTTGTTATTCCATATGCAGTTACAACCAACCAACATACTCCTTTTAGAGTTTTCACTAACGTTTCTGTGTTGTGAGTTTGCAGACATTTACAAGAGGAAGTTAAACAACTTATATATAAACTTATGTATATTAAAGCACATGATCAGTAATACATCAAACCAAAGTAAAGACATGCTTGGCAGCTAGTGTACCACAAATCTGCTTTATTTATTCATCTGCAGATGGCCAAATGTTTAAATACAGTGTAACCATGTATCCTCTTACAGAAGAAAACCAAGCAAACAAATAACAAACAAACGTACACACAACGTAACGGACATCGAACCTAACCTACTCACCTTTAAATCCAGGGTGAATGTCTTTCGGAACCGAATTGTCTCGATGAGACCTCGCAGACCTCAACTTTCGCAACCTGCAATATATTTTTCAATACAAGTGGGTCAACAGTAATGAATGCTAAATTCCCAGTCACCGGTTCATTTTACACGTACACGATCTAATGAAGATAATCCCCACAATCTAGATTTGGGATAATGTTTCTTCTTTCGCCAGATCCACAATCATCCAACATACCGATTGTGTGTGTGTGTGTGTGTGTGTGTGTGTGTGTGTGTGTGTGTGTGTGTGTGTGTGTGTGTGTGTGTGTGTGTGTGTGTGTGTATGTGTGTGTCTGTGTGTGTGTGCACATTCTGCCAAAAGGAAAACCAGAGATGCCTCTAAATCTGTATAGCTGTACACACAAACACACACACACACACACACGCGCGCGCGCGCGCGCACGCACGCACGCACATAAGCAATCACGCACGCATTCACGCACACACGCCAACCCAATTAAATCTAAACGTAACTGACACACACACACACACACACACACACACACACACACACACACACACACACTCACACAAGCACGCACGCACGCCAAACCAATACAGTCTAAACATCGACAAAAAATAATCATTTGTTTACCCCAGACTTGGATTTCACAGAAGGTGAGATAATCCCAAAGCTGGTCTGCCGGCATCTGACGTGTCAGTTCAACTTCTCGCCCACTCATGGGCGGTGAGAGTGGAATGTCCGTCTTCGGCTCTATGTTATAGGCATCGTCTTCAAACGTGTACACTGTTGTGATGTCGAATGATACCTTCACTCCTCTCATCAAAGACAAATTATTTTGTCCTGCAAAGAATGAAAGTTAATATTGTTCTTAACATCATCTTGCATAACATCTGGTCAAATACCTATTAGGATTCGACATTTTAACTCAACTACGTATTGTATAATATCATGAAACGTTCAAAGCACTCCCCTGCGTCGATGCTGACATGCAGAGCTTTTTGTCATGGTACATTGTACCCCTCAAACTTGTCGCAAACATTTCCCGTTTTCGACCGCTCTTGCGATCGACAGCTGCATCAGTAGAAATGGCACCACACATGAATGAACTACACAATATTGCTGAAAAAAACTACCTGTTTTAAATGGATCATTTATATGACCTTCTCCTCGTGTGTCATGTTGTGCCTCTACTGACTTTTCATCGATGGCATTTTACTTTTTGTTCAGGTCCTTTTGGGGGGTACTTATATTTGGGTGGTAGTCACGTGACCCTCGCCAAAGGATGCCAGATAGTCAGATGAAGTGTCTTTAACGGCATAAACAATTTGAAATAAATGACACGGGAATTAATGTTTTAGCTTGTCATGAAGTGGATTGTAGTGTGAATAAGGAGTTACTTTTATGTATACGTGTTCTGCCCTATCTTATTACACTGACTCTTCAATCTTCACACTAAAAACACTCCAAACACAGAATTTGGGAGGATGCAGACTTACTGTTTCCTCACACAAATTATAACAATTCTTCACCTAAAGAAAACAACATCAATACCAATCAACTTCTCGTCCACACCGTTCATACAATCTCTTTATAATCACTCCACACACGTGATTAATGATAAAGAAATTATTTCAATAATTAGTTACTGCACCAGGTAAAGTGTTGACAGACACTCGTACTCACGAGTTCGTAACACGGCTCACTACATGTCGTCATTTACACCTCCTTGTGCCGCTGAATCCACGCAGACGATGAATTCCCAGAAACTCTCCTTTTAGATGCCAACATGCACCCTTCACAATTCTCCCCGAGAAACACTTTCACCTTTCACGTTTCTCCCCGAGAAACACTTTCGCCATTAACGAAAATAACCGTCGTCTCTACGACCGGTGATGATTGAGACTCCTCCGTCCAGCCATCTGCGCCGATGTGGTCTCTCTCTCCACCATCGTCACGCCTCTTCCGTGTGAGGTCCGTCCCTCGCTCACGCTCATGAACCCTCGTCATGGAAACTCCTAAAGAATTAACCCAAGTCTTAATACAACATTCTCTTAAACCATCTCCTCTTCCTAAACTAAAGTCATGTAACATCTCTCTCGTTCATTCTACATTCACATTCCGTCCACAGTCAATATCATCAGTCCAAACTATACTTCATCCATGAATCACTTAATCCACTACTGACACTACCATACATAGTATCACTGTCTTAAACATAACATAAATGCGTAACAACAATTATGTTCAAGAATTTCCCAACAAAAACCATAATACACTCACAACAAGAATTCTCTTAAAACTTCACACTAGAATTTAGTGCACTTTGTATACACTTACATTCACGTTCCATCTATGTATTCAAGCTTCAATAATATACAACATAGTAAATCATTTACCTTAAGAGACCCGTCTCTTGAAAGAGTGTTTGTCCCCGACAAACTTGACACACGCTAGAAACACCTTGCTCGGTCGAGCATCTACAACGTTGTGACGATATTACCAAAACCAGCTACATTTTTCATAAACACAACTCATGTCAAACTAGGGTTTTCTCGTGCAACACACGAAACCCGTGATATCGCTTCAAACGTGTCCTAGCATATCCCAATTCAATCTTTAGGGAGGTTAAAATCACGACGTGTTTCACATCACAAATAGCCTACTCACATCTTTGTGACATAGCTTTCGGTGCAATAATGTTTTGTGCTAAATGCATCATGAACAAGGCGTAGGGTAAGAAATTGCGTAAATGTATGTGCTGTTTCCAGGAATAAAAAGGTGAGTGTGCGTGGAGTTTTCTGTACTGAAGGGAACCGGCAACTGGTATCTGCCATAGTTTTTAGTTTTTATTATACCCAGCTTGATACGAATGAAACATTCTGAAAATGAAGACAAAATATAATATCGTATGCTTGATTGAACAATGATTAGTCATGTGACATTAAAAAAATGTTATTAAACGCGAAAAACAAATAATAAAAGGTCAATCTCAGAGTGATAGAAGACAAAACAAAAATTATGACATAAAGGGGTGACAATGTTATTATTACACTCAACAGCAAACCCGTTTAATTGAGAGAAAAAAACAATTATGAAATGGTTTCAATTTTTGTAACCGCCGTTCGATGCAAGCTTTCTGGCATACACAGTGATCTTATTGATGACATGGGGCCGACCAAGGTCCACTGTCCAGTGTGGTGTGTGGTCCTCCCAGTGTGGTGTGTGGTCCTCCCAGTGTGGTGTGTGATCCTCCCAGTGTGGTGTGAGGTCCTCCCAGTGTGGTGTGTGGTCCTCCTAGTGTGTTGTGTGGTCCTCCCAGTGTGCTGTGTTATCCTCCCAGTGTGGTGTGTGGTCCTCCCAGTGTGGTGTGTGGTCCTCCCAGTGTGTTGTGTGGTCCTCCCAGTGTGGTGTGTGGTCCTCCCAGTGTGGTGTGTGGTCCTCCCAGTGTGGTGTGGGGTCCTCCCAGTGTGGTGTGTGGTCCTCCCAGTGTGGTGTGGGGTCCTCCCAGTGTGGTGTGTGGTCCTCCCAGTGTGGTGTGGGGTCCTCCCAGTGTGGTGTGTGGTCCTCCCAGTGTGGTGTGTGGTCCTCCCAGTGTGGTGTGTGGTCCTCCCAGTGTGGTGTGTGGTCCTCCCAGTGTGGTGTGTGGTCCTCCCAGTGTGGTGTGTGGTCCTCCCAGTGTGGTGTGGGGTCCTCCCAGTGTGGTGTGTGGTCCTCCCAGTGTGGTGTGGGGTCCTCCCAGTGTGCTGTGTGGTCCTCCCAGTGTGGTGTGTGGTGTGTGGTCCTCCCAGTGTGCTGTGTGGTCCTCCCAGTGTGGTGTGTGGTCCTCCCAGTGTGGTGTGGGGTCCTCCCAGTGTGGTGTGGGGTCCTCCCAGTGTGGTGTGTGGTCCTCCCAGTGTGGTGTGGGGTCCTCCCAGTGTGGTGTGTGGTCCTCCCAGTGTGGTGTGTGGTCCTCCCAGTGTGGTGTGTGGTCCTCCCAGTGTGGTGTGTGGTCCTCCCAGTGTGGTGTGGGGTCCTCCCAGTGTGCTGTGTGGTCCTCGCAGTGTGGTGTGTGGTCCTCCCAGTGTGCTGTGTGGTCCTCCCAGTGTGGTGTGTGGTCCTCCCAGTGTGCTGTGGGGTCCTCCCAGTGTGCTGTGTGGTCCTCCCAGTGTGGTGTGTGGTCCTCCCAGTGTGCTGTGTGGTCCTCCCAGTGTGGTGTGGGGTCCTCCCAGTGTGCTGTGTGGTCCTCCCAGTGTGCTGTGTGGTCCTCCCAGTGTGGTGTGTGGTCCTCCCAGTGTGGTGTGGGGTCCTCCCAGTGTGGTGTGTGGTCCTCCCAGTGTGGTGTGTGGTCCTCCCAGTGTGGTGTGTGGTCCTCCCAGTGTGGTGTGGGGTCCTCCCAGTGTGCTGTGTGGTCCTCCCAGTGTGCTGTGTGGTGTGTGGTCCTCCCAGTGTGGTGTGTGGTCCTCCCAGTGTGGTGTGTGGTCCTCCCAGTGTGGTGTGGGGTCCTCCC
>NC_090248.1:58887568-58912568 GCF_037325665.1 Littorina saxatilis | reverse complement strand
ATTGTAAGACTAGGCGTCAGCCGAAATTCTTCATCCTTAAAACAGGTTTTCTATGCAGTCAATTTCAGCAAATGCGGCTATTGCCAAAATGTTTTGCGCCACTCTTTTCAATTTATATTTTCGGTGATTAGATGGGTTTCAAGAGCCTTCAGCTGGCGTTGTTCCCGAGCACGCCTCCTCCGCTCCAGAAGCATGTTGAGGCTGTAGAGAAAGGGGTTGAGCGCCGAGTTGAGTGGCAGCACCAGGATGGCCATGGCCACGTTGACCTCGCCAGGAACGGCAACTCCCCTGGAGGCCAGCAGACCCAGCAAGCCGATAGGGAACCAGCACAGAAAGTCCGTCACGGCGATGGTGATGAGGCGACGTGCTATGTTGACGTCTTGTTCTTTGCGCGAAGAGTCGGGTCCCAGGCTCATCCTGCTGGACTGGATGGAGGTGTAGATGAAGACCTGCCCCACTGCCATGAACATGAACAGCACAAAGTTCAGCACGATCATTATGCCGAAGGAATAGCTGCGGCCCATGAAGTCGTTCCTGGTGACGGGCAGCGGGATGCAGATGCCTGTCTGGCTGTAGAACTGCCAGTGTGACGTGGCAGGAAGCAGAGGGACGGCCGCCACTCCCACACCCAGCAGCCATGTTGCCGCACAGGCCACGTGAGACACCTTGCTGCTGAAGTGGAAGCCGCTGAAGGGAAAGCGTAGCGCCAAGAACCTGTCCAGTGTGATGAAACACACGATGAAGGCGGACACCTCGCAGGATAGGAGAGAGAGAAAGCCAGCCACCTTACAGGCAACACTGTGTCTCCAGGCGTTGTCTTCCCACAGGTAGGAGCCCTGGTACAGACGATCAGCCAATCCAATGATCGCGAGGTACACGCCCATCACAAAATCCGAAACACACAGGTGGGAGACAAATGTACCGAAGCCAGACTTTTTACTTTGTTTGAAAACGAACAACCTGATAACCAAGCTGCCCGAATTCCCAAGCAGTGCAAAAGCAGAGAACAAAGACAGCAAACCTCGGTACAGATCCGATCGTAAGAGTGACTCGCATGATGATGAAACCTCGCTGACAGGTGAAAAGCAGTTGTTTGGATTGAAGCTTAGTGGCAATGTTATAGGGCAACACAGCTTGTAGTTCTCGGTGTACAGTTGCTGAAAGTTTTCCAGATTTCTCAACAAACCTCTTTGAAAATCATGAACTGGACATCCACGAATATCAAGTACAGCTAAATGTGCTAGGAACGTAAAGGTTCCTTCGATTCGCTCGATGCCGTTGTTTGTCAAGTTCAGAATTTCTAAATTAGGTGTAAGCGAAAATATGTTTATTTTTAATACTTTGATGTCGATGCGAGAAACATCAAGAGTAGTCAGTAGTGGAAAATCCAGAGAACTGTTCAAAGCAGCAGTCAAAATTGATGTCAAGGGGTTCCCAGACAGGTACAACTCCCTAAGGTTTGGGAAAAGAGTAAGGTCAGTAGTGCCCACAGAGTCCATGAAGTTGTCACTGAGGTCTAGACTTTGCAGGTTGGGGAACGTGACGTTGCCAAATTCAACAAGACCACACCTGGCCACACTCAGATGGATCAGCATGACATTGTGCGTCAGGTGATGCAAGCTCAGACCGCTGTCGCTGGCGTCCAGGTAGCGGAGGTCAGGAAACTGGTGCACTGGAAAGACGTACGGACACTTGAAGGCAAACCCGTAGCACGTGCAGCCGGTAGGACAGCGGATGTGACAGTACTGCTCGTCGTCTTGCAGCGGACAGTGGTAGAGCCCGTCACACACGTGGTCAGCATGCAGACAGATCCTGGAGTCTCTACACCTGTAGAACCCCGGACAGGTATAGGTGGAGCACCCCTCCTCGTCCTCGTGGCCGGGACAGTCGTTGACGCCGTTACACCTCAGGAAGACCGGCATGCAGTAGCCTCCCCCTGGACACTGGAAGTGAGTGTCCGGGCAGGTGTAGGAGCCGTTAAAGGGGGTCAGCGTTGTCATGGTGACGGCGCTGGTTGTGTTGGCTGTGGGGTCAAAGTGGACGACTGCCGGCGGGGGAAAGGCAACGTACTTTCCCAGGACAGGACCATCAGCTATGACAGAAATACACTCCAGCTCGTCCTCTCCGTTGTAACATTCGTTCTGTCCATTGCACCACTGGTCTAGGCTGATACACTGCACAGCCAAAATAACATTCGTTCTGTCCATTGCACCACTGTTCCAGGATGATACACTGCACAGCCAAAATAACAAACGTTCTGTCCATTGCACCACTGGTCCTGGGTGATACACTGCACAGTGAAAATAACACTCGTTCTGTTCATTGCACCACTGTTCCAGGCTGATACACTGCACAGTGAAAATAACACTCGTTCTGTCCATTGCACCACTGGTCCAGGCTGATACACTGCACAGTGAAAATAACACTCGTTCTGTCCATTGCACCACTGTTCCAGGATGATACACTGCACAGTGAAAATAACATTCGTTCTGTCCATTGCACCACTGGTCCAGGCTGATACACTGCACAGTGAAAATAACATTCGTTCTGTCCATTGCACCACTGTTCCAGGCTGATACACTGCACAGTGAAAATAACATTCGTTCTGTCCATTGCACCACTGGTCCATGCTGATACACTGCACAGCCAAAATAACATTCGTTCTGTCCATTGCACCACTGGTCCAGGCTGATACACTGCACAGTGAAAATAACATTCGTTCTGTCCATTGCACCACTGTTCCAGGCTGATACACTGCACAGTGAAAATAACATTCGTTCTGTCCATTGCACCACTGGTCCAGGCTGATACACTGCACAGTGAAAATAACAAACGTTCTGTCCATTGCACCACTGGTCCAGGCTGATACACTGCACAGCCAAAATAACATTCGTTCTGTCCATTGCACCACTGGTCCAGGCTGATACACTGCACAGCCAAAATAACATTCGTTCTGTCCATTGCACCACTGGTCCAGGCTGATACACTGCACAGCCAAAATAACAAACGTTCTGTCCATTGCACCACTGTTCCAGGCTGATACACTGCACAGCCAAAATAACATTCGTTCTGTCCATTGCACCACTGGTCCAGGCTGATACACTGCACAGCCAAAATAACATTCGTTCTGTCCATTGCACCACTGTTCCCGGCTGATACACTGCACAGCCAAAATAACATTCGTTCTGTCCATTGCACCACTGGTCCAGGATGATACACTGCACAGTGAAAATAACATTCGTTCTGTCCATTGCACCACTGGTCCAGGCTGATACACTGCACAGCCAAAATAACATTCGTTCTGTCCATTGCACCACTGGTCCAGGCTGATACACTGCACAGTGAAAATAACATTCGTTCTGTCCATTGCACCACTGGTCCAGGCTGATACACTGCACAGCCAAAATAACATTCGTTCTGTACATTGCACAGGCTGATACACTGCACAGCCAAAATAACATTCGTTCTGTCCATTGCACCACTGGTCCAGGCTGATACACTGCACAGCCAAAATAACATTCGTTCTGTCCATTGCACCACTGGTCCAGGCTGATACACTGCACAGTGAAAATAACAAACGTCATTGCGTCAAAATCCCAAACCAGAAAGACTGCCTCGTTGCCTCGCCCGCATCTTGCTCGCGAGTTTCGTGAAATTTGTTTTCTGACATTCGTGTCGGTAAGCTGATCATTACCTGAACCTTCACGTAATGGTTTTATTTGCTCAGTGCAAAACTGCCTCTGACGCTGAGTTTTGTGTGTGCCACATAATCGTATTCTGCTTCACATTGGGCAGCTTTGCAGTCTGAAATACCAACAAGTCGCGTAAGGCGAAATTACTACATTTAGTCAAGCTGTGAAACTCACAGAATGAAACTGAACGTACTGTATTTTTTCACAATGACCGTAGTCCGCCGCTAGTGCAAAAGGCAGTGCAAGTGACGAGCCTGTTTAGCGCGGCAGCGGTTGCGCTGTGCTTCATAGCACGCTTTACCGTACCTCTCTTCGTTTTAACTTTCTGAGCGTGTTTTTAATCCAAACATATCATATATATGTTTTTGGAATCAGGAACCGACAAGGAATAAGATGGAATAGTTTTTGAAACGATTTCGGAAATTTAATTTTGATCATAATTTTTATATTTTTAATTTTCAGAGCTTGTTTTTAATCCGAATATAACATATTTATATGTTTTTGGAATCAGAAAATGATGTAGAATAAGATGAACGTAAATTTGGATCGTTTAAAAAAACAAACATTTTTTACAATTTTCAGATTTTTAATGACAAAAGTCATTAATTAATTTGTAAGCCACCAAGCTGAAATGCAATACCGAAGTCCGGCCTTCGTCGAAGATTGCTTGGCCAAAATTTCAATCAATTTGATTGAAAAATGAGGGTGTGACAGTGCCGCCTCATCTTTTACAAAAAGCCGGATATGACGTCATCAAAGGTTTTATCGAAAAAAATAAAAAACACGTCCGGGGATATCATTCCCAGGAACTCTCATGTCAAATTTCGTAAAGATCGGTCCAGTAGTTTGGTCTGAATCGCTCTACACACACACACACACACACACATACACACACACACACACACACACACACACACACACACACACACACACACACACACACACACACACACACACACACACTACAACCCTCGTCTCGATTCCCCCCTCAACGTTAAAACATTTAGTCAAAACTTGACTAAATGTAAAACAAGTCGCGTAAGGCGAAAATACAATATTTAGTCAAGTAGCTGTCGAACTCACAGAATGAAACTGAACGCAATGCAACGCAGCAAGACCGTATACTCGTAGCATCGTCAGTCCACCGCTCATGGCAAAGGCAGTGAAATTGACAAGAAGAGCGGGGTAGTAGTTGCGCTAAGAAGGATAGCACGCTTTTCTGTACCTCTCTTTGTTTTAACTTTCTGAGCGTGTTTTTAATCCAAACATATCATATCTATATGTTTTTGGAATCAGGAACCGACAAGGAATAAGATGAAAGTGTTTTTAAATTGATTTCGAAAAAAAAATTTTGATAATAATTTTTATATATTTAATTTTCAGAGCTTGTTTTTAATCCGAATATAACATATTTATATGTTTTTGGAATCAGCAAATGATGGAGAATAAGATAAACGTAAATTTGGATCGTTTTATAAATTTTTATTTTTTTTTACAATTTTCCGATTTTTAATGACCAAAGTCATCAATTAATTTTTAAGCCACCAAGCTGAAATGCAATACCGAACCCCGGGCTTCGTCGAAGATTACTTGACTAAAATTTCAACCAATTTGGTTGAAAAATGAGGGCGTGACAGTGCCGCCTCAACTTTCACGAAAAGCCGGATATGACGTCATCAAAGACATTTATCAAAACAATGAAAAAAACGTGTGGGGATTTCATACCCAGGAACTCTCATGTCAAATTTCATAAAGATCGGTCCAGTAGTTTGGTCTGAATCGCTCTACACGCACGCACACACACACATACACACACACATACACACACACACACACATACACCACGACCCTCGTTTCGATTCCCCCTCGATGTTAAAATATTTAGTCAAAACTTGACTAAATATAAAAAAAGGACACAAACGATGTTACCGTAATTTTCCAAAACCACTATGTTCGCCGATGTACAAGAACACGGTTTCTTTTCTTTGAAAATAAACAGCATTGTGTGACCTCAGTGGATACATTTGTTGTATTCAACTATCTGCATCAGAATGTTTGTTTTTCAACAAGCTGGGATACGAAACAAAGTATTAGTAAGGGCTGATGGATTGTAAATCCTGCCTAAATTGAGAAACATCATGCATTCCGAAAGAGGAAAGGTTATTACGTAAAACAGTCGATTACTTTAAATAACAAGTCGCGTAAGGCGAAATTACTACATTTAGTCAAGCTGTGGAACTCAGAGAATGAAACTGAACGCACTGCATTTTTTCACAATGACCGTAGTCCGCCGCTAGTGCAAAAGGCAGTGAAAGTGACGAGCCTGTTTGGCGCGGTAGCGGTTGCGCTGTGCTGCGCATAGCACGCTTTACTGTACCTCTCTTCGTTTTAACTTTCTGAGCGTGTTTTTAATCCAAACATATCATGTCTATATGTTTTTGGAATCAGGAACCGACAAGGAATAAGATGAAATTGTTTTTAAAACGATTTCGGAAATTTAATTTTAATCATAATTATTATATTTTTAATTTCCAGAGCTTGTTTTTAATCCGAATATAACATATTTATATGTTTTTGGAATCAGAACATGATGAAAAATAAAATAAAAGTAATTTTGGATCGTTTTATAAAAATATAATTTTAATTACAATTTTCAAATTTTTAATGACCAAAGTCATAAATTAATTTGTAAGCCTCCATGCTGAAATGCAATACCTAAGTCCGGCCTTCGTCGAAGATTGCTTGGCCAAGGTTTCAATCAATTTGATTGAAAAATGAAGGTGTGACAGTGCCGCCTCAACTTTTACAAAAAGCCGGATATGACGTCATAAAAGACATTTATCGAAAAAATGAAAAAAAGTCTGGGGATTTCATACCCAGGAACTTTCATGTAAAATTTCATAAAGATCGGTCCAGTAGTTTAGTCTGAATCACTCTACACACACACACGCACACACGCACACACGCACACACACACACACACACACACACACACACACACACACACACACACACACACACACACACACACACACACAAACATACACCACGACCCTCGTCTCGATTCCCCCTCTATGTTAAAACATTTAGTCAAAACTTGACTAAATGTAAAAAGAAACATCACCTGATGGCTACTTCCACAACTCAGCGGCGTGTCGCCCGTGCAGGGAGGAAAGCGACAGAAATCTTCGTCCGAGTTGTCGGCGCAGTCCTGCCTGTGGTCACACACCAGTGTGTAGGGCAAGTGCTGCACCCCGCTGCGGCACACAAAGTAGGGGCCTCTTTCCTTGTTCATCGTATCGTGCGCAGACCCGGATGTGACGCTATCGCTGACGTAAGCATCACGTGACAAGCTGTCGCAAGACAGGAAAGAGATTGTTGTATGTCCGTCACTGCACGAAACATGCGACATGGGCCAGTTTCTCTTCTCTGGGAACTGGAGTTGGATTTTCTTCTTTATCTGTTTGGTTTTTCCTTCAGGAGTATTGCGTTCACAGAGAGGAAAACCATCTGGACTAACCACGCCGTCCTGACAGCCTATGTCTAACCTAATGACGTCGTAAGCATGTCTATCAAAAAAGCCGCAAAGATAACGGCGTGAAGAGATTTCTGTCTCGTAGTTGAAGGAGTAGGCTACTGTATTATCCACCCACATTGCTGCACGACCATATCTGCAAAGACAAACAAACAAAACACAACCAGCTAAACACAAATACAGATACAAACAAGTAGCGTAAAGCGATATAAAAACATTTAGTCAAGCTGTCGGCATCAAAGTAACAGACTAACACAAAAAAACAACCATCGCCGAGACCATATTAACATAGTCTCGACTAACAACACCAAAAACAAGAGGCGAAGGTTTCAAGGCTCACGTAAGAAATCGACAAACAGTAACACAAACTCAATCACTCCGTCACACATACACACACACAGTAAGCATAGGTGACACGGTGCAAGAGTGCGAGACACTAGATCTAGATCTGTCTGTCTGTAGCCTACTTACGGGGACACGACTGCCAGATGGCCAGATCGACACTGCGCTTTTGACAACGCTTCCTCGCGCAGACACTGGAAACACGCTGTGCAGATTAACCTGTAGGAAATCTCCTTTGGTATCTTCTTTATCTATTTTTCTGGAGCTACGAAAGCGAACAATGTGAAATCATGAGTCGTCTTCTCCGAATCGGCGAACTGCAGCTCGGTGATAACTGTATCTATACCACAATCCTTCACGCGATCTGACCTAACCTTGACCCCTGACCTGGTCTACATACCACACACGACACAAACCAGTCAGCTGTTTTTACACCCCAAAACCCCCCACCACCCGTTTTCTTTGGATACACACTTTAACTACATACGTGCCGACAAAATGTTGATCATTGCTTCAATACTTTGAAGCTGTTGCTTGAATAATAACCAGGTAAAATTAGTATTTCGGTGTTCAGTCAAATGTTAAAGTTTCTACCACAGACATACATACATACGCACGCACGCACGCACGCACAGACAGACAAACGTTAGCATCGCATAGGCTACACTTACGTGAGCCAAAAACGGAACGAGTCACGCTCGTCTCCGCGTCGCGTACGAACGCAGTGCTTACTTAAACCTACTTTCTGTAATTCTGAGCACAAGTTTATTGTAAACATGACATATGTATATGTTTTTGAAATCAAGAGAAATTGTGGAATACGATGCAATCATTTTTTAATCTGTTAGTGAAAATTCGATTTTAATGACAACTTTAATGAGCAAACTAATTAACTATTTTTTACGCTGCGGAGCTGAAACCGGACTTTGTCAAACTGAGATTGCTTGACCAAAATGTCAATCAATTTGATTGAAAAATGAGGGCGTGACTGTGCGGCCTCAACTTTCACAAAAAGCCGGATATGACGTCATCAAAGACATGTATCGAAAAAAATGAAACAAACGTCTTGGGATATCATACCCAGAAACTCTCATGTTAAATGTCATGAAGATTAGTCCAGTAGTTTTCTCTGAATCGCTCTACACATACACACAGACACACACAGACACACACACACGCACACACACACACACACACACACACACACACACACACACACACACACATACACCACACCCTCGTCTCGATTCCCCCGTCTATGTTTAAACATTTAGTCAAAACTTGACCAAATGTAAAAATGCAGACATTATAATTATTGCCTAGGAGATCGGCAGCAAACACCAGAACGTTCTTCTGATCATGACAGCGCCAGTCCACGCAAAATAACTAAAGTTTCAAGACAACCAGAGGATCCAAGTTTTGCCTCCCCCCATCCTACCCCCCCCCCCCCCCCCCCCCCCCCCCCGTGTCCACCTAGACTACTGGCTATGTCCTCGCTTGTTACCCCCACAGACGCCGCTTCTACTACGTTGTAAAATTGTCAGAGAGCGTGGCCTAAAGTGGATCTCCATAAGCGTGGTTTGACCGGGCTGTGTGACTGGGCCCTTATTCCCCAGTCACACAGCGCTACGTCCGTACCACGACCATGCCGATCACGCCGATCTTAAAAAGTTATCAAATCGGGGCATATCGCCGTCAAAATCAAGCACATGGCAACAACAACAAAAATCTACATCACGACGGTACTCCGCCACGACCCGGCTACGCTTGTTTTATCTTTCCTCAGAACTAGTGTCTATTTGGGACATGACGTGGTTATATGCTAGGGGTTGGTATGTTTGACTGGGGTAACCGGAGTCGCTGCGAGGATGTTTCACCGCATCGAAGACCACGCAGAGGCCGTGAAACAAGAGTTGAACAGCACACCCAAAGTGGACATAGTGTCTTCTGTTTCATCTTCATCGACCGGGACCGCAAGGCGTTGTGCTCCCCGAGGACCAACAACACAATACTGGTCTGATAACAAGACACCAAACATCGTTTTCATCATCATGTTGGAAAGACAAAAGAACCCACAGTAATTGACGGGGGTCCATATTTTGAGCATAATTTCAAGAATGCAATTCAGGGTCCCAAAGCGTGTCAGAAGTTTAAGTGGTAACGTCATACTTGTAGGTGACGTCAAACGTAACCTTTTCTTCCAGTCTAATAAAGTACAGAGCTGCCATCGTACTTACGATAAATTAGCCTTTCCTTTAAAAAAAAATTCAAGATTTTGTTCACATATGAAACATTGTTTTCATTACCCATCTGGTTATGTATGAATGAATACTCATAAAGATGAAGACAAAATGATATGTTTCTCGAGAAGTCCTAAACAAAGTTCATCTAACGACAGGGCATCTGACTTTGAATATTGCGGGCATTTAACAACGCACACAAAACATGACACCACACACACAAATGCGTGTGCGACTTACATGCTGAGCGGAATTGATGTAGCCGTGGTGAGCCCTATAAAGAAAGTGGTCTGCATTTTACTGGTCCGCAGTGCCTCAGTCACAGTCTTCATCTTGCCAGGTGAGCTCATTGTCGCCAGGTGTCCGCCTCCCTTCTTGCACATTTTGCTCGCCTCTGCTATCGCTCTCTAAGACACAAAACATGCCGACTAAAGATGGAATTAAGTTCGGTACTATTTACCGAGAGTATATATATTCTGTTTTCTTTCGCTTCATTGTCACTGGTATAAAAGCCAAGCTAGGTGATGTGAATTTAAAGACCAGATGCAAAGGAAAGTAATTATCTCCCTCTCCTTCTCCACTCTCTCTCTCTCCCTCTCTCTCTCTCTCTCTCTTTTTCTCTCTCTCTTTCTCTCTCTCTCTCTCTCTCTCTCTCTCTCTCTCTCTCTCTCAGAAACGAACCTACCCACCTGGTGAGGCTTCACTATAAAGTAGCAGGTGTCAGACAGAGAGGTATCCCCCGCTCCACAATACCTGTAGGGACAGTCCGCCTCGTCTTCCCTTCCCTCACACTCCGGGTCCAGGTTGCAGGCAAAGTGCAGGCGGAAGTCTGGCCAGTTGGGCACCGAGCAGTTCCACTGGAGGTTTGGTAAGCGTTGTGGTGGGACTATGTCCGTCTGTTTTGATGATATGGACACAAATCTAAATTTACACTCAAACACATACATACTCACATGCGCTCACTCACACTAACACACACACACACACACACACACACACACACGCACAAACACAGAGAGGTGTACAACTGCATACATTCTTTCTTTCTTTATTTGGTGTTTAACGTCGTTTTCAACCGTTCAAGGTTATATCGCGACGGAACTGCATACATGCACGCACGGACACGCACACACAAACTAGAACACGCATGGACACGCACACACAAACTAGAACACGCACGGACACGCACACACAAACTAGAACACGCACGGACACGCACACACAAACTAGAACACGCATGCCCATTGGGAGGACAAGACCATCAAGAGTATACCTAGCATGAAAACCAATCGAACATTTTGTAAGTAAATTTTCATTTGATTAATATACTTACCCGAATCACATAAAGCATTGACGTAATCTGAGATGCTAAGGTCTGACAAGGCTACCCGTCTTAAACAATTTAAAGGGAAGCAACCCCACCACAAAAAGTGTAAACGTAGCCATGGTAATGACCATATACCCGGGGAGTTACCTCCCATTGGTGTATGCTACGTCACTACCGCTACTCAACACGTGGTCAATATCATACGGCTTTAAAGAAAAACTAAAAAACCATAAGCGGGGTTGGCCGGAGGGAATTCACTATGTGATTCGGGTAAGTATATTAATCAAATGAAAATTTACTTATAAAATTTTCGATTAAATTACATATTCTTACTCCGAATCACATAAATCAGATAGCTTCAACAAGGCGGTGGGAACCTAAGATATACTACAAAGAGGACTTGACCCGCTTCTGCTTGCCGCAAGACGGGCGTAGGAGGGGGAATGTCCTGTCGAGTTCCGACGACGTTTCTCAAAATTGATGAAACATCGTCTGCCTTCAAAAAAGCTGTTCGTAGAACATCATAGCATCCTCCTGATCTGAGGACTGCTAAAGTCAATGCCCGAGTTCTAGAATAGTGCACTCTAGCAGGTGCTAGAGGAAGGGCTGACTGCCCCCTCCCCTCCCCCCTTTGTTTGAAACCACTCATGGATTTGCCTCATGATGGTAAAAAAAAACCACCCAGATAAGGTCAGCTAAGATAAAATCCTTATCACCTCAAGTCTGGTTGAA
This sequence comes from Littorina saxatilis, assembly GCF_037325665.1. NCBI lineage: Eukaryota > Metazoa > Mollusca > Gastropoda > Littorinimorpha > Littorinidae > Littorina > Littorina saxatilis. Next base: position 58,900,700 of record NC_090248.1, on the reverse strand, counting down.
ACCTGAGCAAAACTAACCTAAAGCTTCGTGAGTTACGTCTTCCGAAAAACCGGAAAGAGCGTCAACCTCACTGACTCTGTCTTGCTCCTGACTGACAGAAAGAGTGAAAACCTCTTGCAACCAGCTAACAGGGAAGACAGTCCTAACTCTAAAAAGAGAACTGAGAAAGCTCAGAAGACAACGAACCTGTCTTCAAAGGCAAACGAGTAGTGAAAAAACGAACGAAAACCTGTGCGTCTCACCTTTGGATCGAAAAAGAGAGTTCCGACTGACCAAGAGTGAAACACCCTCCGGGGAGTGAAACGCTGAAAGGTTAGAGCTTGAGTAAGCCACAGCACCATAGTCTCCCAGAGGTAGACGCTAATTGTTCGTAATAAACCAGGGGCAAAAAGCCTTATCCCTTGTTCACTGACAAGAGGCATGACAAAATGTCGAAACTAATTCTGGCATTTTCTAGACTCTTCACATAGAAGAGTCAAAGGAAATGCCCTGAAACCGAAAACGAAGGAAATAACTTCCAGTCTCGGCGAATATGCGACCTCCCATCAAAGATGGACCGAGATTCGCTAATCAGCAAACCCCCGAGCCCAAAATTTCTGCCAAGCGTGGTGTCCACGCTAAAAGGAGCAAACTTTCGAACACAGCTCTCGTAAGGGCGCCGCGAAAGAGGGCACCCTGAAAGCATTGTACACAGTGCATAACCGGCTGGTTAAGTGCGTATCAGGAAACGCTGCACTAGATGTTACCAGCGGTCACCCATCCTAGTACTAACCGAGCTCGAAGTTGCTTAACTTCCGTGATCGGCCAAGACCAATGCCCTGAGTAATCCAGTTAGGGTCCAACCACTGACATGTCATGTGTTGAAACCAGCTCTGAATAGGAATAGACTTGAAACAGTCTTGAGAGGGTGAATCCCAAAGCGGCTTAAGCTCTAGCGGGAAAGGTCTTCACGTAATTTCACTTGCAAGAAGCTATGAATTCTAATCGACCTAGGATGGAAGCAAGCGTCCTAGTGGGCGCTTGCTGTAGTGCCGAACCTGGAACGATCAGTGCCTAAGGTTGTCCACTCAGAACTGAGTCGGACGAACTCTCCGGGTGACCGTAAGAACATCATGCCAAAGTATGTGAAACCTTGGGATGTTGTGAAGCCCGAAGGGTCTAGGAGATAGACGGTCAGCTCGAGAGAGGCGTGACTAATCTCCTCACGATAAACGAGAGTGACTCCTGAGTACTTGATACCAGAGCCCTTCTCGGTGAGGAAAAGCTCATGAAAGAATAAAAGTGTTTCTGAAGTTCCTTAAACCTTAAGAAACACTCACCTCCCTATGAACCGAGGCTGTGAAACACAGCCTGTTCCAATTTGGTTGGCCAAAAGTAGGCTTCTGCTGGTGCATGACCTGCTACGAGTGCCTACCCAAGCATGAGCAAGAGTGTGATGCAGTACTGCTTTCCTGCGTTAGAGTCCGAGTTTAACAAAGACAAGGACTCATGGGTTGTGACAGAAACCCTCTTGCTACTTGGATTTGGGAGTCTGTTTATCTGCGCTCTAACCGAAGAAGAATGCTAATCAGACTCATAGCAATCCTATGTAGCGGCAGGAAACGACAAAAAATGGAACGAAAAATTGTCGTTTCCTGATAAAGAGAGACGGTCGGAGGAACTGGAAACCAGAACCACCCGACTGAATAATCCTCTACCCCTGCCTGCCTCAGTTGGCGAAGATGGTTGGAGGTAGCTGCCTGCCACAACGGTGTGGTCGGCGTAACCGGAAATCGGAAACCCAACTGGCCGCACATTATCCTCTACCAGTCCATGCGTAAGCAGAGGAAGCTAGTACGAGGAAGCAGCGACTTCCGGTTGTGTGTCAGCAACCGAAAGTGCAGAATCACGGTGGCCGAAGCCCGTACGCCAGTCTGCTTGTAGGCAATTGACTGCGTATCAAAAACCAAAACAGAAATCAAAGAAAGGCTGGTCGGCATAACCGGAAACCGGGAAGCCAACCTGCCAGAAGCCTCCAAAGACAAAGTGTCCTCAGGAAATATCTGGAAGTTACTTTCGCCGCCAAATCAAGTGCCTCCCTGAGTTTGGCCGAAAAACCAGAACGCGTCTGTTCATTGCGGAAAGGCTGAGAGTCAAAGCCGTAGTCCCAGTTGCCTGTGGCCAAAAGGCCTGATCAGGATAACCGGAAGACGGAAACCCGACCGAACGGAAGTCGTCCTGTCTCACCTTATGCCTAGGCTGAGAGTGAAGAGAGGAAGAGACGAAATCCTAAGCCACAGGAACCGAAAGTGCATTAGTCGACACGGCGGACAGGCAGGACGACCAATGCACAGGTTGAGGCTGAAAGCCGTGATGCCCGTAGGCCAGCCGTTGTTCCGAACTCCCCGAAGTACGTACGCAATCGTCAGTGAAAGGAACAAAAGTTTCGGCTTCCGATTCAGGTGCTGGGCTATGAGCCAACAGCAAAGAAACCGGAACAGTAGCTAACCCTCTGCCAGAAGGAGAGGGCTAGGCCAAACCTGAGAGAGGTGGTAAGCCACAGAGGGTGACTCCTCGATCCGGAAGAAGGAGTCCTCCTCCTTCAAAATCCGGAAGTCATACATTACCAACGGGGCAACCGAAACGGAAACCTCCGAAGACAAAGCACCCTCATAAAAATATCTGGATGTTACTTCCGCCGCCAACTCAAGTGCAACCTTAAGCTTGGAAGAAAAACCAGAGTGCGTCTGCTCACCAACAAAAGACAGAGTCAGGCACGGAGACAGACGGACAAAGACCGTAGTCATAGTTGCTTGTGGTAAAAGGGTGACCGGGATAACCGGAAGACGGAAACCCAGCCAAACGGACTTCGTCCTGCCTCATCTCATCCCTAGGATGAGGATGACGGTAGGAAATGTCGAAGTCCGAAGCCACAAGAACAGAGAGTGCAGTAGCCAACACCGCGGACGGGTGGAATGTGTTAGGAAACGCTACCGTTGCTGAGCTTTGGTTCAGTTTTGTGTGTTGCATGTAGTTGACTTATTTGTACTTTGTGGGAAGGTACCGATATTATATTTTGTAAACACAATATTTATGCTTGGACGAGAATGCAGGTGAACTTTCTAGTCCTGTCAAAACAAGTTGTTTACCATGCTGTTTTAGTGTGAGTTCGTGGCGTTCGATCGGATTAAGGGCGTCGGCACCTTTTGATGTACGTCACAGAGAACGTCACCATTCTAGTCCATGGGCGGTTCGCATATAATGTAGTTGTATCATGTTCGGTCTGGAATATTCTCGAGATTGAGTATTTACTATATATGCCAGCGCGATTTGAATGTTAAAAAAGCTTCTACTTTGAGTTCTGCTAGATGTGCAGTTGTATGTATTGAATGCTGAATAAATCCTCGAACTCAATTTGACGAGTTGTTTTCTGCTGCTGCGAAGACGGGCGACGTAGAATAAAAGAACACAACTATACGACATTTGAGAACTTGTGGCAATCTCAAGTGTCGTGTAACAATTGGGGGCCAAGCCAAGGATCTACGTTTAACGCCAAGGGTTTTCCAGCAACAAGGACTAGTGTCAAGACAGTCACAGGAGGTAGCCATCAATCGGGTGTATCCTGAGGGATCAGTATTGAGACTACGGAACCGTGGATTCGGTGTGACTGGTGAAGAGTTTGGTAATCGCCGCAGCTCGGTACGGTGAGCGACGCCGGAGTGTATCGGGATTACAGAGGTTAGCTGCCGTTTGGACGAGACGGACTTCGTCGCGGAGCTAGTGCATTAATACTACGAAATACGACTGGGGTACGTCGTGTACGTATCGTGAGCAGAGTGCGCCGTCACGTTAGACGAGGAGGGTGGCAGCCTGCGTCTACGAAGGTGAACAGCGACGAGAGAAGCATCGGAGGTGCAGTAGAGACTGTGTTCTTTTAGAAGACTACATTCGTCTACGTTCGTGGCTGTGAAAGAATACAGACGAACGCACCGGAAAAGACCAGAATGGCTGAATTCTGGGCAAAAGGAGTTGAACTGGGACTGAAAGGCAAGCAGTTGACGGAGTTCGTCGAGTCCCAGACACGACTGCTGGCGCAGCGTGAAGAAAGACAAGCGCAGCGTGAAGAAAGACAAGCGCAGCGTGAAGATAAAGAAAGACAAGCGCAGCGTGAGCGTGAACGTGAAGAAAGAGAAGCACAGCGTGAAGAAAAGCAAATGGAGCTGAAACGCTTAGAGCTCCAGATAGAAATGGAGACCAAGCGCTTAGAGCTTCAGACAGAAATGGTGCGTGTTCAAAATGAGCACGAGGCACCACGCCAAAGAGATAACCAGCAGCAAATGCTACACAGGGCACCGAAACTTCCAGCATTCGCTGACGGGAAGGACCAGATCGACTGCTACCTTGCAAGATTCGAGAGGTTCGCTGAGAGTGCTAGATGGCAGCGCGACGACTGGGCGATTCAACTCAGCGCACATTTGACTGGGGCAGCACTTGAGGTCTACACTAGACTCTCAAACGATGACGCCAGAGACTATGATGTACTGAAGGAAGCTCTGTTGCGTTGCTACAACTTCACTGAAAGGGGCTACCGTCAACGCTTCCGCGAATGCCAGCCATTGTCTGGAGAGACACCGAGCCAGTTTGTGGAGCGCCTGTCGTCATACCTGCAGAAGTGGGTGGAGTTATCAGGTGAAGAGCAGTCATACGAGAGTCTGCGGGACTTGATCGTGAAGGAGCAATTCCTTAATGCCTGCCCGAAGGACCTGGCGACCCGCTTGGAAGAGCAAAAACTGCGGGGTTTGAAGGACATTACTGATGCTGCTGAGCGTTATCTCATTGCTCATGGAAGGACCCTGGGGACGTCAAAGTCATCGAAACCTTTCCAGAAGAGCGGGAACCAGGGAAACCAACAATACAATACAATACAATACAATAACTTTATTAATCTCTAAAAGAGAAATTACATTGCTGAGCGTTTGTGTCCGTAATAATAACATACATAAAACATTCAAAATAAACATTTGTTCTTTGTCCTGAGAAAATATAGCACATTGGTTATCACATAAGAAAGTATATTAAAAATAAATTAACATGCATTCACCATCAACAATGCACAAAAGAAAGTCAGCACCTTGCCGGTTATCACATATTGTCTAAGATTAAGAGAGTAGAATGCAAAACAAAATCAACAATACTGAAACAATACAGAACACTGACCCCGTGCATCAGAGCGACAACACCAGCATCTACCGCCCCACCTGAGAATTGAAGATGTGAATTGCAGATGGAATGAACGAATTTCTGTAGCGTGTGGATCTTGCGGTTGGTTGTCTGAATCTGTTGCTCCTGTCTGTCCGTCTACTGTCAAATTCCGGTCTGAGTGGGTGCGAGTCGTCAGCCAAAATCTTCTGTACCTTGTCAGTCAGTCGTCGTTCATGTGTTGATGTGAAATTGTCCTGCTTCCTCCCAACCACCCCACTTGCTTTCCTGATGAATTTATCTAATCTATCCCTGTCTTGCTTGTTGATGTTGCCACCCCAACACACGGAGCCAAAGTACAACACACTATTGCACGTTGAAGTGTAAAACATCTGAAGGATTTCTTGTCTGATGTTAAAAGACCTGAGTTTTCTCAAAAAGTACAGGCGAGAGTGGAGTTTCTTCACAAGGGCATCAGAGTTTGGTTTCCATGTCAACTTATTGTCTATAATCACCCCCAAATACTTATACTGCTCTACCTTCTCTACGACCTCCCCCTTGATCACTATCTCCCTGTGTACATGTTCCCCCCTCCTGTTGTCCATTATCATTTCCTTTGTCTTCCCCACATTAAGCTCTAAATAGTTGTTTTCACACCACCCCACAAACCTATCTACCTCCTGCCTGTAGTCAGAGTCGTCGTCATCAGTCAGCAGTCCGGTCAGTCCAGTGTCGTCAGCAAACTTGGTTATGGGGCAGGAGTCACTAGAACTTCTAAAATCTGCTGTGTAGAGAGAAAAAAGAAAAGGTGAGAGTACTGTGCCTTGTGGTGCCCCTGTGTTTGTGCAGATTGTGTCTGAAACTGATTGCCCCCCCACCCTAACATACTGTGGCCTGTTTGTCAGGTAGTCCATAACCCAGAGGATGGTGGCTGCTGGGACATTCATGCTAAAAAGCTTCTCCGCCATTAAATGAGGCTGTATAGTATTAAAAGCGCTGGAAAAATCAAAGAACATCAAGCGAATATAAGAGCCAGGCTTTTCTAAATGAGAGTAGATCTTGTTTAAAACATTCAACACAGCATCATCAACACTCCTGTTTTTCCTGTATGCAAACTGACATGGATCAATAAAATCTTTCACACAATCACTCAATTTGAACAAAACAACTCTCTCAAAGACTTTCATACAAACAGAAGTAAGTGCCACAGGTCTCAGGTCATTCATGGTTATCACAGTCTTTTTCTTTGGCACAGGAACAATGCATGAAGTTTTCCATAGGGCCGGTACCCTGCTAGCACCAAGCGACATGTTAAAAATGACTGAAAAAATATAACTAAGTTGCTCTGCACATAGTTTTAAAACTTTGGGCATCATCCCATCTGGTCCCCCCGCCTTGCTAGCATTAACATTCTTCAGCCCCCTCTCCACCTCTTCTTCCGTCACCACTATTGGGGAATCCCCTTCCGTAAGCCCACTATCACTGGTCAACCTGTCCCGCATTGCCTTCCTTTCCCCACTGAAGTCATGCTTATCGAAGCGTGCATAAAACTGGTTGAGATCATTTGCATCTGACTGCGTAGCGTTGCTTTTTTCCTTACTCCCACCCTTCTTCCCCTTCTTCAACCTGCCAAGGGACAAACTGAGTCCGCACCATCATCCAATGAAGGGCAGAACATAACGTGTTTCCATTGCAATGCCAAGGGCCACCGAGTTGCCAACTGTCCCCAAAAGAAAAATAACGGACATGTCAATGACAAAGCGCAAGAACATCGACGGAGATATTACGACAACAAGAGGCAAACGAGTGGCTCGAACCAACAAGTATGTGCGAGCAGCGTCATACTTCCAAGGGCTGCCGAGCAAGTGGCTACACCATCGGACGTTGAAGAATATATATCTGATGGCCAGCTTCTACTCGCCAATGGCAGGTCAATCTCTGTCGTTGCCAGCGCAGCTGTGTCAGTGTCGAACATGCCCGTGTCGAAGGGATTTGTTGAGAAGCAGGAAGTGACTGTTCTCAGAGATTCGGGCTGCAATGGAATCATTGTCAAAGAAGATCTGGTGCCGACAGAGAAGTTCACTGGTGACTTCAAGTGGACGCTCATGGCTGACAGCAAATGCGTGAAGGCACCAGTGGTAAAAATCCAGATCGATACTCCATACTTCACCGGAGAAGTTGAGGCCGTCTGCCTGAAGAAGCCCTTGTACGATCTACTAGTTGGGAACATTGGGGGTGCGAGACGTCCTGATGACCCTGATGTCGAATGGAGAATGGGCGCAGCTCAGCCTGCTGTTGAGGAGGAAGACCCACTGCCATTCGCGAATGAAGATATCAGCGAACTGTTACGAGATGACAGAGCAACTGTGCATCGCCGCGACCAGCCGCAGGTTGTAAGCGCTGTGACGACCAGAGCCCAGGCGAAGAAGGACAAAACAACTACGCCACTCAGGGTCACCAACAGTTCTGCAACTGCTGTCGTGGACAGGGATCGGCTGATTCAGCTACAGGAAGCTGATTTGACCTTGACAAAGTACAGGAGTCGTCCTGTCAAGGTGATGACTAAGGGCGAAGGCACTGTGCACTTTGAAGTAAAGGCCAAGATCCTGTACAGAGTGTTCCAGCACCCGAGAGTCAACGGTGGGAAGCCATTACGTCAAGTTCTGGTGCCTCAACCACTTAGGCGCCAGGTGATGGAGGTGGCCCACGACTCTATTATGGGAGGTCACCTGGGGGTCAAGAAGACATCGGACAGAATCCAGGCTGCGTTTTACTGGCCAGGACTGCATGCAGATGTGACTCGATTCTGCCGATCGTGCGATATTTGCCAGAAAACCATACCTCGAGGAAGGGTCCCGAAAGTGCCGTTGCAGAAGATGCCTTTGATCGACCGACCTTTCAAGAGGGTGGCCATTGACCTCATCGGCGAGATCAAACCGCCAAGTGAAGAGGGTCATCGTTGGGTACTGACCCTGGTAGACTATGCAACCAGATACCCAGAAGCCGTGCCTCTGAAGAAAATTGACACCGAGACTGTTGCCGAGGCACTTGTGGACATTTTCAGCAGAATTGGGGTTCCTGAAGAGATCCTCACAGACCTGGGGACACAGTTTGTCTCTGAATGCATGGAAGAGGTCAACAGGCTGCTGAGCATTCGTCACTTGACTACGACACCCTATCACCCGATGTGCAATGGGCTGGTAGAAAAATTCAATGCGACGCTGAAGTCCACGCTGAAGAAACTATGCAGTGAGCAGCCAAGGCAGTGGCATCGCTACATCAACGCCATGCTGTTTGCATACAGGGAGGTGCCACAAGAGTCCACTGGATTCTCCCCGTTCGAGCTGATGTACGGGCGGACCGTGAGAGGCCCGATGCAGATACTAAAGGAATTGTGGACGAAAGATGTGGACACACCTGAAGTGAAGAACAGTTACCAGTACGTGTTCGAGTTGCGAGAGAAACTGGAGGAGACTCTCGAGATTGCGAGAGAAAACTTGAGAAAGTCTCAGGATAGTGGAAAGCACTACTACGACCGCAAAGCCGTAAACAGGAAGTTTACACCAGGTAACAAAGTGCTGATACTGCTTCCCACTGATCACAACAAACTACTGATGCAGTGGAAAGGCCCATACGAGGTTGAGGCCGTGGTAGGGATCAACGACTACAAGGTGAATGTCGGCAAGAAGTCCAAGATCTACCACGCTAACCTCCTGAAACTGTATGTGGAGAGACCTCCGGAAGCAGTACAGGTTGCAGCAATGGTGGAAGAACCAGCCGAACTAGACGAGTTCGACGGTGAGGAACTACTGGAGTTGGGAGACCTCCACAAGAAAGAGGGAGTGGATGACGTCAAGCTAGGACCTGACCTGACAGAAGATCAGCAGAAGGAGCTGCATGATTTTATGGGCGACTTCACCCATAGGTTCTCTGATGTTCCAGGCTCTACGTCCTTGGTCGAACATGAAGTCCACCTCACATCTGACGTTCCTGTTCGCTCAAAACCATACCCTATCCCGTTTCAGGCTCGGGAATCCTTGAAGAAGGACATCGACAACATGTTGAAGATGGGGGTCATCCGTGAATCATCATCCCCTTACTCATCTCCCGTTGTTGTTGTCAAGAAGAAAGACGGTACAAACAGGGTATGCATTGACTTCAGGAAAGTGAATAAGATCACCGTGTTTGACCCTGAACCAATGCCGACGGCAGCTGATCTGTTCCGACGGTTGACTGGCAGTAAGATCTTCTCAAAGATCGATCTCAGCAAGGGATATTGGCAGATTCCTGTGCGCGAAGAGGACATACCAAAGACCGCCTTTGCAACTCCAGACGGAACGTATGAGTGCCTGCGGATGCCTTTTGGCATGGTGAACAGTGGTGCTACCCTGAAGAGGGGAATGCGAAAAATGCTCAAAGGAATGAAGAATGTTGTGTACTACTGGGATGATCTGCTAGTCCACACGGAGACCTTTGCGGAGCATCTGGAGACTTTGAGGGAACTGTTTTCCCGCCTGACAAAAGCTAATCTGACCGTGAGACCCAGCAAGTGCATTTTGGGGACCGACAACGTTGACTTCATAGGTCATTCACTGAAGGAAGGTCAAAAGGGGCTTTTGTTGGAAAACGTCACCAAGATCCTCAATGCGCCACGTCCTGAAACCAAGAAGCAGGTGCGATCCTTCCTTGGATTGGCTGGGTACTACAGAGAGTTCATTCCAAACTTCGCCGCCATAACGGCGCCTTTGTCGGACATGACCCGAAAAGGATGCCCCAACCGAATACTCTGGGGACCAGCTCAGGAGAAGGCATACCAGACTGTGCGCGACCTGATGTCACGAGACCCGGTGCTACGCCTTCCTGATACTGCCAAAGAGTTCATCTTGCGTACAGACGCATCGGACGAAGGGATCGGCGCCATGCTGATGCAAGAGCATGGAGGTAAACCATTTCCGGTCAGCTATGCCAGCAAGAAGCTGTCAGGAGCCGAGAAGAACTACTCGACCATGGAGAAAGAGTGTTTAGCCATCGTGTGGGGAATCAAGAAATTTGAACTCTACCTCCAAGGGGTGAAATTCGTGCTTCAGACTGATAACAAACCCCTCACCTACCTGAACTCTGCGAAGTTTGTGAATAATCGTATCATGAGGTGGGTGATGTACTTGCAGAACTTTGATATGCGAGTGGAATCGATCAAAGGTTCAGACAATGTTGGAGCAGATTTTCTCAGCCGAGTATGTGAGTAAAACGGTGTTCATTCTCCAACAGACTAATGTACATACCTGGATTTCAATCTGTTATGTATACATGTTATGTGTACAGGTAGCGTTTCAATGATTGAAAGAAATTAGGTAAATTTCTTCTGGTGTTGGGGGTAATGTTAGGAAACGCTACCGTTGCTGAGCTTTGGTTCAGTTTTGTGTGTTGCATGTAGTTGACTTATTTGTACTTTGTGGGAAGGTACCGATATTATATTTTGTAAACACAATATTTATGCTTGGACGAGAATGCAGGTGAACTTTCTAGTCCTGTCAAAACAAGTTGTTTACCATGCTGTTTTAGTGTGAGTTCGTGGCGTTCGATCGGATTAAGGGCGTCGGCACCTTTTGATGTACGTCACAGAGAACGTCACCATTCTAGTCCATGGGCGGTTCGCATATAATGTAGTTGTATCATGTTCGGTCTGGAATATTCTCGAGATTGAGTATTTACTATATATGCCAGCGCGATTTGAATGTTAAAAAAGCTTCTACTTTGAGTTCTGCTAGATGTGCAGTTGTATGTATTGAATGCTGAATAAATCCTCGAACTCAATTTGACGAGTTGTTTTCTGCTGCTGCGAAGACGGGCGACGTAGAATAAAAGAACACAACTATACGACATTTGAGAACTTGTGGCAATCTCAAGTGTCGTGTAACAGAATGACTGTTGCACATGCTGAGACTGAAAGCCTGGATGCCCGTAGGCCAGCCGTTGTTCCAAAAACCCCGACGTACATACGTAACCGTCAGTGAGAGGAACAACATTTCCGGTCAGAACCGGAACTTCGTTTTGTTAACTTCTGCCACAGCTTCAAGCACAGCCTTGAGCTTAGACGGAAATCCAGAACGTGTCTGCTCGCTAGCCAGAGACTGTGCATCAGAATCATCAAGCGACGGACACGGCCGAAGTCACAGTTGCTGGTGGCAGATTGATGAACTGGATGACCGGAAACCGGAAACCCATCCACCCGGAAGCCGTCCTGACTCGCACCCTGACTGGAATGAGGGTGAAAGTAAGAGGAGGAAAAACCCCGGAGCCACCGGAACTGAATAGGCAGTAGCCCCAACACCCAACGGGTGGAGTGACGTTTGCCCTGGCCGAGGCTGAAGGCCTGTATGCCCGAAGGCCAGCCGCTGTTCCTCACTCACCGACATCCAAGAGGAAGCGTCAGGAAGAGGAACAGTGTATCCGGACAGAGCCGGAAAAGCAACAGATGAAGTCGCACAATGCGGAAGCGAAGGTTGCGTGGACTGGGGCCGGAAGCCCGAACGACCGTAGGCCAGTCCTCGGTCAACTCTAGTCAAGACCTCTATGTGTACTTGAGATGGAGGACCTATGCTAAAACCGGAAGCGCAGCTCCGAAAACGGATGCCGCCTTTGCTCTGAAACGGCCGTGCACGCAATGTGAATTGGGCGAGTCTGAACAGAAGTTTGCCGGTTGTGATCCTGCACCAAGGAACTGTCTCCCAGAAGGGAGCGTCCGTTAGCCTCACGAGGGCTGGTGGACCAGTTCGACTTACCGCAGCGTCAACCACGGAGGCAGAAGACGAAGAAGCAAGGAGATCCTTCCCGGAAATCGTCGCCGACGGCCGTCCAAGACGCCAAACCACGAGAGTCACCGACTGATGGGGGGAAACCACCGGCAGGCGACGTGGGACGCTGCAATTCTTCTATCCCAAACTGCGGATCTCTGGAAATAAAGAGCTAAGCAGTATAGACACCAGAGCGCCATGCTTCGATGCCTAAAAGAGGGAAAGCAAGAAGAAAAAAAGTCAAAGACATGCTTAACTGCCCCCCAAACACATGTTCATTTGGGGCAGAAGTAGTAAACGGACATAACGGTATTACATGCTTAATCCGAAACAACAATTACAAAAGGTCTGGTAGATCCATGACATAAGCCTTGCCACGTTTTATCAATGTCAGCCATGCTGACAACAAAAATGCGGCCAAACAATAAGTTACTGGAAAATTTACAAGTCCAAAACGGACGAAAAGTCAGCAACTACAACGAAATTCCTGTCAAACAAATGATCAAAAAGGAAAGAGCTTACCAACTAACAAAGCAGAAGGCAAGTAAGGAGGTAATATAAGGTTTACCTCACCATTACATCGGCCTTGCCACATTTTAACGCTGTCAACCATGCTGACCAACAAAAATGGCGGCAAAACAATAAGTTACTGAACAATTTACAAGTCCAAAACCGGACGAAAAGTCAGCAACTACAGCAACAGTCTTGTCAAAATAATGAACAAAAAGGAAAGATCTCACCAACTAACGAAGCAGAAGGTAAGTAAGACGGGTAAGTGGCCGGTGGGTGTCAAACAACACCAAACAGCACAGCCACGAGAGAGCCCAAAAATTCAACAACCTTCTCCTCAGAACTGAAAAAGTCGTATGATATTGACCACGTGTTGAGTAGCGTTAGTGACGTAGCATACACCAATGGGAGGTAACTCCCCGGGTATATGGTCGTTACCATGGCTACGTTTACACTTTTTGTGGTGGGGTTGCTTCCCTTTAAATTGTTTGAGACGGGTAGCCTTTTCAGACCTTAGCATCTCAGACTACGTCAATGCTTTATGTGATTCGGAGTAAGAATATGTAATTTAATACGGTTTTTATCGATCTCTTCAGGTACTTCTTGTCTGTCGCGTTTTTTTACGGCAGGTACCGACAGTGCCACTGTAG
>NC_090248.1:58792568-58877568 GCF_037325665.1 Littorina saxatilis | reverse complement strand
AGAGAGAGAGTAGGGAGAGGAAGATAGAGAGAAAGAGAGAGAGGAGGGAGAGGAAGATAGAGAGAAAGAGAGAGAGGAGGAAGAGGAAGACAGAGAGAGAGAGGAGGGAGAGGAAGATAGAGAGAAAGAGAGAGAGGAAGGAGAGGAAGATAGAGAGAAAGGGAGAGAGGAGGGAGAGGAAGATAGAGAGACAGGAGGGAGAGGAAGATAGAGAGAAAGAGAGAGAGGAGGGAGAGGAAGATAGAGAGAAAGAGAGAGGGGAGGGAGAGGAAGATAGAGAGAAAGAGAGAGAGGAAGGGAGAGAGATTTGGTTTGTTGTATTTTTACGTCTCTTCGACCAAACAAAGGAGAGAGATAGAGGGAGAAGCTACAATAGTACAACCACCCTACAATAATAGGACATTTGTTTGCTGTCTGTCGTAAATGTACAGGTCACGTCGCCGGGTTTCTCCCTGTAGGTGGTGCCAGAAGGACTGTTCACTTCGGACCGCAACCTGCAGGAAACCGGTGCCGCGGCATGATGATAACCAGTAGGGGCATGTTCCCGGGTGTGACCCCGACTTTAGATGGTAAAGAAGAACAAGTCGCGTAAGGCGAAAATACAATATTTAGTCAAGTAGCTGTCGAACTCACAGAATGAAACTGAACGCAATGCCATTTTTCAGCAAGACCGTATACTCGTAGCATCGTCAGTCCACCGCTCATGGCAAAGGCAGTGAAATTGACAAGAAGAGCGCTAAGAAGGATAGCACGCTTTTCTGTACCTCTCTTTGTTTTAACTTTCTGAGCGTGTTTTTAATCCAAACATATCATATCTATATGTTTTTGGAATCAGGAACCGACAAGGAATAAGATGAAAGTGTTTTTAAATTGATTTCGACAATTTAATTTTGATAATAATTTTTATATATTTAATTTTCAGAGCTTGTTTTTAATCCGAATATAACATATTTATATGTTTTTGGAATCAGCAAATGATGGAGAATAAGATAAACGTAAATTTGGATCGTTTTATAAATTTTTATTTTTTTTTACAATTTTCAGATTTTTAATGACCAAAGTCATTAATTAATTTTAAAAGCCACCAAGCTGAAATGCAATACCAAAGTCCGGGCTTTGTCGAAGATTACTTGACCAAAATTTCAACCAATTTGGTTGAAAAATGAGGGCGTGACAGTGCCGCCTCAACTTTCACGAAAAGCCGGATATGACGTCATCAAAGACATTTATCAAAAAAATGAAAAAAAAATTCGGGGATTTCATACCCAGGAACTCTCATGTCAAATTTCATAAAGATCGGTCCAGTAGTTTAGTCTGAATCGCTCTACACACACACACACACACACACAGACACACACACACACACACACACACGCACATACACCACGACCCTCGTTTCGATTCCCCCTCGATGTTAAAATATTTAGTCAAAACTTGACTAAATATAAAAAAAGAGAAAAAAACTTGACTAAATGTAAAAAGGAGAAAACACGGCCACCGCAAGGGAGGGATGGTTGTCGCGCTCCAGCTCCGGGTCAACGAAGCATCCGAGCCGCGACATCAGCCTGTGACAATCCATGTTACAGAGCTACGTTGCCGCTCGTGTAAGCCATCATCTATACCACCACTGCCAAGGGTTTCACTTGGAATAATAGGATACTTTCACTTAGCAACAATCTACAGTCTGGCTGTTTTGTCTGCAGTGTTTTTTCTCTCCTGAATTAATGTAGCAGATCGACAATCTACAAGTCAAACGTTTGCTCATTTGTGACCCTCCACCACGAAATGAGTCGCATGTCACCTCGCGCAGTTCTGCGCTAGGCTTAATATAAGTGGACTGGGTGGCCGAGTGGTAACGCACTTGCGCTCGGAAGCAAGAGGTTGCGAGTTCGACCCTGGGTCAGGGCGTTAGCAATTTTCTCCCCCCTTTCCTAACCTAGGTGGTGGGTTCAAGTGCTAGTCTTTCGGATGAGACGAAAAACCGAGGTCCCTTCGTGTACACTACATTGGGGTGTGCACGTTAAAGATCCCACGATTGACAAAAGGGTCTTTCCTGGCAAAAGTGTATAGGCATAGATAAAAAATGTCCACCAAAATACCCGTGTGACTTGGAATAATAGGCCGTGAAAAGTAGGACATGCGCCGAAATGGCTGCGATCTGCTGGCCGATGTGAATGCGTGATGTATTGTGTAAAAAAATTCCATCTCACACGGCATCAATAAATCCCTGCGCCTTGAATATGTGCGCGATATAAATTGCATAAAATAAAAATTAAAAAAATTAAAAATAAAGCCCTGCGCTTAGAACTGTACCCACGGAATACGCGCGATATAAGCCTCATGTTGATTGATTGATAAGTCCGGGGAGTGTCTGGTAACAGTGTGAGGGTCACCTTGGTCACAGGCTAATAACTCAAACAGTTTTTGCTCTTCTAAAAACGAGTTTCACCACTGGATAGAGCATAAAAAAAAACTTCCGGAAAATGTAAACATATGAAAATCATGCAAAGGTGACATGCGACTCATTCCGTGGTGGAGGGTCACATTTATCCTGATGTGTATTTCAAACCGTGAAGAACCAGCAAGAAGATTCAGATCTGGCTCTTAGATTTAGAAAGTCAGTGTTTCCGTCGAACCCTGATACATTAACAGGGAACAGCGAGTCGCCAATAAAGAAGTGAACAGATGCACAGACATCAACAGCGTTGTTGAAGGTTAGACACAGACGTTGGAGGTGGCTGGGCTATGTTCTAAGGATTCGAAGGATCAGAATCAGGCATCGACACGCTGCGCTGAGATGGACACAGCCAGGATAAAGAGTACGGAACGCGGATCGTATCAACTGATGCATCAAATTGATGCATCCAAAACCAAGAATTTGATGCATCATTTTCACAATTTGATGCATCGTTTGGATGCATCAGAATTTTCGGGATTTCCCTGAAAGTGCCGAGCAAAAAGCAAAATTTGAACCGGAATACGAAGCGAAGCGAACGTCGGAAAACGAAAGTTTGAGTCGAAGGTCAAGGGCGTCAAAACTTCGTGTGCACAGAAAACAAACCACAAACAAAACAAAAAATGCCTTAAAATGCATAATGCCGTGACTTTGACTTGTTCCCTATTTAATGGTATGTTGTACGTTTATTTTTGTTTTATCTAACCAATCTGTTTATATACGTCAAAATGTCATTTCAAGTTTTTCCGTGCTCAGGAATTTCTTACGGAAAGACCGGAAATGAATGATCTTTCGCATGCATACAAAACCGAAAGTGATGCATCAAAATGATGCATCATTTTCTAAAAGGATGCATCATTTTCGTATCGGATGCATCAGTTTTTGAAAATGATGCATCCTTTTTGAAAATGATGCATCCTTTTGTGAAAATGATGCATCAAATTGTGAAAATGATGCATCAAATCTTGGTTTTGGATGCATCAATTTGATGCATCAGTTGATACGATCCGCGTTCCGTAAAAGAGAGGCAGGCCACGGCACATGGTAGAGAACTGTCGCAGTCGCAGTCATGTTCTTGCTTTCGATACCTTTCCCCCTTCTTTCTCTTCTTTCCCTCTCCATATTTTTCCGTCTTCTAAAGTTGCCAGAATAAATCCGAGTTGTTTTGATATGTACAAACAAAAAGAAAGACATCTACGATCCAACTGTAGAGCCATTAATATGACAACCTTGATACAAGATCTTACAACAAAGTGGAGCCAACGTCGCTAAGTTGTTGTTGTTGTTATTTTGTTTTGTATTGTTTTGTTTTTAATCAACGGAGCTGTTTGAATTGTGTTCAGTAGGAAGATCGTTTGGAAAATTGCATGAAGCCTCTACTAAGTAAAAAAAAAAAATTCTGTGTTGTTAAGTTTTTGTTCGTTTATGACACAGGAAGCACGGTTGCAAACACTTATCCTGTTGTTCTTTTTTGGGTTTAAATCCGCGATGACGGACACAAAAGCCTAATGGTGAAGACGTCGACGCACAGAAAAGAAGTTGTGATTCATATCATAGTTCCGTGGGTTACACAAACAGGGAAATAGCAACATGCATCTCTCCAGGATTAGCGATGCGACAGATTGTTTTCACAGTCACAACCAGAATAAAACGTACGTGAATGTTTGCATGAAAGCATAAATATTGCAGAGCATCTGCGCCGGAGCCCAACAAATGCAATGGAGTTCTTTACGCATGTTTATGTTAAAGGCCCAGTCTGCCTCAAATGGTTTACATAACGATTTAAATCTTCTCACAAAAAAAAGCAGTTCTAACCTTTTGGAACACACTTGCAAAACCATTTAACAGCATTAAATGACACAGTTCGTTTTAATGGCTATTTAGCTTGCGTAAACCACACACCAGATTTCGTGGTTTATTTTACCCCTGAGCCATCGTGGACCCGTGTCACACGCTTTCCTTTTTTCACAATGTTGTCATTTTGTGATTTCAATGCGACTCCCTGTAACTGCAATAGCACGTTATTATGTACCTCTGAATCTAAAATGCAACAAACGACTGCGAGTCACACGAACTTATCGGCGGCGGTTGGCTTCAAAGAAGCAAGCGATATCTTAAAACCATAGGTAAGTTGAATTAATTAGAGTTTTACATAACATGTTGTCACTTCGTTGGCCTACTGCAGCAACACGACACATTGACTATGTTGTTCTTAGTTTGTGGGTTTTTGTGTGTGTGTGTGTGTGTGTGTGGCGGTGTTTCCTCTGCCTCGTCTCGACTAATTACACATAAAATGTTGTGGAGCTGTGGAGTTATCTAAATGTCGTCTATGGATGTTACAGTTGTCTGATTTAGCCTTCGCTTACTTCTGAGGCAAACACTAATGAAAATCAGGCCGTATTTGCCCTCAAAGTAAATAAAGGGCGTGCAAAGAAACCGCAGCCGTCCTGGACCTGAGACCTGCAGGCGTGTACTGACGATCGTCATGCGTAACCTTTTAACAGACTATGATGCCAACTCAATGTGAAAGCCACCGACAGTTTCTAAACAATGTAAGTGTAGTTAGCTGTACAGTAGCATCGCCTGAAATAAACTTACTGCAGGAAAACACAGCGGGGAGCATCCAGCAATTTCCTTTTCTGTAATTCCATTTCTAATGTAATTCGCGGCAGGTGAAAAAGACATTCACAATAAATATCAAAGTAGTTAGGCGACAGAAAACACCAAGTAAGCGCACGCACACACACACGCACGCAATGTTTATGTGTGAGTGTGTGTATGTGTGTGTTTGTGTGTGTGACTGTGTGTGTGTGTGCATATGTGTGTGTGTGTGCGTGAGTGCTTGCGTGCGTGTGTGTGTGTGTGTGCGTGTGTGTGAGTGTGTGCGTGCGTGTGTGTGTGTGAGAGTGTGTGCGTGCGTGTGTGTGTGTGTGTGTGTGTGTGTGTGTGTGTGTGTGTGTGTGTGTGTGTGTGTGTGTGTGTGTGTGAGCGTGCGAGTGCGCGTGTTGACTGTCTTCATTTTTCCTACAAGTGCCTATTTGTTTTTCAGTTTCTTTGATGTTTTATCCGAAAACATTGGTTTTACGACCTCTGCGGGATACCCTTTTATTTTCCTCGGCTGTTAAAATATAAAAGCACAAGCACGTTCACACACACACACACACACACACACTTTCACGCACAGATTTAGCGACCTCCGCAGAATTCACTTTTATTTTCCTCGAGTGTTGAAATATATAAAAGCACAGACACGTTCACACACACATGCACACACACACACACACACACACGCACACACACACACACACACTCACACACACACTCACTCACACACACACACCCACTCACACACACACACCCACTCACACACACACACACACACATACACACACACACACACACACACACACATTCACTCACATGTACGCACGCAAGCACACACTCACTGCGCAAAACAAAAACACGTGCACACACACACACGCATACATACACGCATGCACATGCTATCTAACGCACGCACGCACACACAAACACACACGCACGGACGCACACACGCACGCACGCACGCACACGCACACACACACACACACACACACACGCATTCAAAGAGGCAGGTTGACAAAACAAACTCAAGAAAGCTGTGTATACTTCTACTGTCTGTGTGTCTGGGTGTTTCAGTTTATGTGTGCGTGCGTGTGTGTCTGCGGGTGCTAGCGTGCGTGTGTGCGTTCACGCGTGTGCATGATTACACGCACATACGCTCGTGCGTGTTTGGCATCTGCTTGTGTGTCGAAGAATACCGTTTCTAAGTCTGTGAGGCTATAAAGTATTCAAATATCTTTGTAATGTGTAGAGTCTCTCCTCCGTGTGAACAAGTGATTCTCTACTCTGGGAATGAGCGTCTAGTGGAGCTTCTCTCGTTCACCATGCGTTCTGCAATGTTGTTCCATTTTCCATTGACAACAGTTCCGCTGTTATTCTTCTTCGACTTTCTCATTACCGTTGTGCATACTACTCATAGACCTGGACAAACGATCGAATCTTCCGTTAGAAATAAACGTATGCACCGTGCGTTAAAACGCAGCAAATAATACCGATAAACGTTACATAAATCTAAGATTGGATAACAATTTTACGCAAAAAGAACTGTTTTCAGATGAGAGGAAAAATCAGAGAATGGCCCTGGAAATTTGACCAAATTGTCAAATGGTCGGTTGGCAAAAATGATAACAAGAAATTATTTGATAATAAAACAAGTCACTAAAAGAATAAATGATTTAGTTAATTCCTTAACTAATTAATACACGAACAAATGATAAATGAATAAATGAATATACAAAAAGACAAATGAATCGATGAATAGATAGTTTAATCAATACCAAAAATTAAAAAATTAAAATTATAACGTATTTAGGTAACAAGGAAAACACTTAAAATACAAACGCCTTAAAGACGGTATCAATTAAGATAACAAGAATGATAGGAATGACGCAGCACGGTGACTTTTGAATTTGGACAATAATTCTGCAACAAGATTTACAGTGATAGAGATGAAACGATTTATTCAGATCGTCTGACTGAAAGGGTGGTATAAATGTTATCGATAATGTGTTCATTACTGATCTCTTGTGTTCATTACGTCGAGGTTAAAAAAAGCAAAGCCTGTGTTCTGGAGAATATGTAGCTACTTGACGCAGAAGCATTGTTGTTATCCCACCAAATACATACAAGTTATAGCACGTAAACCCGGTTTACGTCTAACTATCCAATTACATATTAATTTTCGAATTGAAAAAATCTGAAGCAAATGTTATGCCAGTCTATCGTTGTTTTTTTCATCTCAAAATAGCTCGATTAATGTTTCTAATTAAGGCCTACAATTTAACACCTTTAAAAAAAACAATCTTCTGTGTGTTCAATTCATGCTTTTTATATTTAGTCAAGTTTTGACTAAATATTTTAACATCGAGGGGGAATCGAAACGAGGGTCGTGGTGTATGTGCGTGTGTCTGTCTGTCTGTCTGTCTGTCTGTCTGTGTGTGTGTGTAGAGCGATTCAGACTAAACTACTGGACCGATCTTTATGAAATTTGACATGAGAGTTCCTGGGTATGAAATCCCCGAATGTTTTTTTCATTTTTTTGATAAATGTCTTTGATGACGTCATATCCGGCTTTTCGTGAAAGTTGAGGCGGCACTGTCACGCCCTCATTTTTCAACCAAATTGGTTGAAATTTTGGTCAAGTAATCTTCGACGAAGCCCGGACTTCGGTATTGCATTTCAGTGTGGTGGCTTAAAAATTAATTAATGACTTTGGTCATTAAAAATCTGAAAATTGTAAAAAAAAATAAAAATTTATAAAACGATCCAAATTTACGTTTATCTTATTTTCCATCATTTGCTGATTCCAAAAACATATAAATATGTTATATTTGGATTAAAATCAAGCTCTGAAAATTAAATATATAAAAATTATTATCAAATTTTTTTTTCGAAATCAATTTAAAAACACTTTCATCTTATTCCTTGTCGGTTCCTGATTCCAAAAACATATAGATATGATATGTTTGGATTAAAAACACGCTCAGAAAGTTAAAACGAAGAGAGGTACAGAAAAGCGTGTTATCCTTCTCAGCGCAACGAATACCCCGCTCTTCTTGTCAATTCCACGGGCACTGCCTTTGCCACGGGCGGTGGAGTGACGATGCTACGAGTATACGGTCTTGCTGCGTTGCGTTGCGTTCAGTTTCATTCTGTGAGTTTGACAGCTACTTGACTAAATACTGTATTTTCGCCTTACGCGACTTGTTTATTTTGAAGTAGGGGTTATCATGTCACACATTTTTGTGTTTTATTCGACTCTGAGCATTTAGAAGTCCTCCTAGCTGTGAACTGTATAAGAGAGGTACTATTTCAAAGTGTACGCATTTTTTTCTTTTCTTTCTTGCAAGGGTAAGAAACCCGAAGCCTCGTTTCTATAATCACACTTGCAGACACAGTGTTCTCTCATCGCGGCCTCTTGCAAAATACTACAGCTCCCGATGATCCTGTCAGAGGGCTATCAAGCGCTCAGCCAGTTTCTACCAAAGTAAACAACTTGACCACAGTCACGGGATTAACAACCCCCTCGGAACCCAGCGCGTCGCATCCTCGTGTATATTTTGATATATCTGAGAAATCAAAGCCAATCTTTGAATTCCACTTGACTTCAGAGATTCAAGGTGTGTTTGCAAGAAACATGGTTAACATCTAACATCTGCTTGTTATACAGTTGTTGCTGGGTTAAAAATAAATGTCTTCCCGTGTAAATAATGGTGCGTTCTACCTGACATCATTATGAAGTTCAAGTTGTCTTTTTAATGAGACAAGAACCTCCTTCAACTTGGACAGATAACAAAAACCAGAGCGTCATTTTGTTTTATTAATCAAATTTGCAAATTGACTTCAGTGTCAGATATGAAATGAATTCAGCAAAGATTGCAACTCCAATCAGAAAACTGCCAGGCTGTTAATCGTCGGTATGTGCCCAAGTGGAAGGGTAATCCCAGGCCAAAGCTTAGACGGCTCCATCGTAATGTCAAAGATGGTCTACATGGGAAGGGTGATCCGAGGCTAAAGCTTAGACGGCTCCATCGTAATGTCAAAGATGGTCTACATGGGAAGGGTGATCCGAGGCTAAAGCTTAGACGGATCCATCGTAATGTCAAAGATGGTCTACATGGGAAGGGTGATCCGAGGCCAATTAAAGCTTAGACGGCTCCGTCGTAATTTCAAAGATGGTCTACATTGGCAGGGAAATACGTATAGCAACTATAACACACATTCAAATCGCACAATATAAACGTCAATAATTGTTTCTACATGTATATCCAGATTTTGAAAGCGTACACAATGCAGAGAAGAATGCTTAACTTGATCAAAAGAAACCTTCCATTCTAAGGTTGCTCTGCTGGTGTTCCATAGAACACTGTTTCTATGAGTGTCCCCGGATTAGAAGGTTTTGGATTTATATTGAACAAAATAATGTTGAACAGTCTGACAGGTCGGGCTTTCTTATTGTCTGAAACAATGAATCAAGAAACTAAAACCCAGGTGCACATCTGCGGCACCTAGGGAGTGTACGTGCACACTATCTTGTTCCTGCCTCTTGCCATCTCAGAGGTATGGCGACCACAGACAAAAAAGAGTTATCTCCCTTACCTTCTAGAAATTTCCGGAACTGTCCAGTTAATTTTTCATTCTTCATTTCTTCCCCTCATAGGAGCAATAGCGAGTCTCTAATATCACTGGCATGATGTGCTTGCTACAGGTGAACAGTAGGCACTGAACTGGTCTTGCACCATATAGGCTGTATTCAATAAATGGGAGGTCCATAATCTGAGAAAGGTAACAATGAATCAAGAAACTAAAACCCAGGTGCACATCTGCGGCACCTAGGGAGTGTACGTGCACACTATCTTGTTCCTGCCTCTTGCCATCTCAGAGGTATGGCGACCACAGACAAAAAAGAGTTATCTCCCTTACCTTCTAGAAATTTCCGGAACTGTCCAGTTAATTTTTCATTCTTCATTTCTTCCCCTCATAGGAGCAATAGCGAGTCTCTAATATCACTGGCATGATGTGCTTGCTACAGGTGAACAGTAGGCACTGAACTGGTCTTGCACCATATAGGCTGTATTCAATAAATGGGAGGTCCATAATCTGAGAAAGGAAACAATGAATCAAGAAACTAAAACCCAGGTGCACATCTGCGGCACCTAGGGAGTGTACGTGCACACTATCTTGTTCCTGCCTCTTGCCATCTCAGAGGTATGGCGACCACAGACAGACACACACACACACACACACACAGACAGACACTCTCTTTTATTTATATGTATAGATAGATTACAGATGTATTATTCGGAATCGAAAAATGTCAGGAATCAGCGTTAATTAACCATGTTTTATTGATAGCAAAAATGTGCATTAGCAAAGTTAAGAAAACTAAATCGCATATTCCATTGGAAATTGTATTTCAACAAGAACTTGCGCTACGAAAGGTGTATCCCCATTGTCCTCAGTTAGATTGATGTTGAATTAAAAAGTAATGTAATGGAAATGTAACCTGTAATGTAAAAGAAAACAAAATTAAAATTTCATTGAAAAAAAAAAGACCAATGAAGAAGGATATGCTCACCGCCCCCCCAAAAAAGAAGAAGAAAAAACAAACGAAAGAGGCAAAAAAGATGGGTTGACGCAACTGAGGTAAAAAAAAAATAAATAAATAAAAAGGTGCTCTGCTGGACTAAAATAAACAGCTTTAACAGAAACTATTTCTTAAAATGTTTCCTTCAATCATTTTGCTATCTAAAGTGGACATTACCACCCACGAAAGTTTACGCTTACCGAAGTAACCACTAATTTGCTGTATCCCTAACATTCACAGCCTATTACATTATGCCTACGCGTATATCCTGGTCAATTCCAAGAAAATAATGTTTGTTTGCTTTTTTTGTAAATCAGGATATATACAAACAGAGGGCTACGAACAAAAAAATTATCAACATCTTTTCGTGGACAATTGGCGTCACTCAGCTTCTGTCATTGGTCCGCCAAATCACGTGGTCATGATGACTTTCCTCGGCATACAGCTCGAGAGCTGTGGCTATCAGAGAGTAGAAATTTACGTGGGCGGGATGAATATGAGCGAGGCTGACCTGGCAGTAACAGTGTGTGAAGGCAGCGTGCCTGGCCCGGAGTTCTACCACGCCAGTACCTTCCACGTCTTCTGGAAAATGGACGATCCCAAAGACGGATTCATTGTGCGCGAAGTTATTGGTTTTCGGCTGCAATTCTCTTTCCATGAGGTGTGTGTTTTTATTTGGCAATACGTCGGTTAACTAATAGAAAGCTAATTGCGCATGTAGTCATCATGCTCCTCAGATTAGTCCCTTGACTGGGGGGGGGGGGGGGGGGGGCACGTGAGGGCAACATAGATGGAAACCCTTCTCCAGGCTGTGCTGTTTGGGGATGTCAACAAGTCGCGTAAGGCGAAATTACTACATTTAGTCAAGCTGTCGAACTCCCTGTATTATGTCATTCCTTGTGTTGCGAATGTAGTGCCGGTTTTTGTTTGTTAGACTTCAAGTCAAGTTATTCAATTAACTAATAGAAAGCTAATTGCATTAGATTTTAGCATTTTAGAGGGTGGCATTGTTGGGGATCTCCCTGTATTATGTCGTTCCTTGTGTTGCGCATGTAGTCATCATCATCCTCAGATTAGTCCCTTAACTGGGGAGGGGGGGGGGGGGGGCACGTGAGGGCAAGGACTGGGTGGCCGAGTGGTAACGCACTTGCGCTCGGAAGCAAGAGGTTGCGAGTTCGACCCTGGGTCAGGGCGTTAGCAATTTTCTCCCCCCTTTCCTAACCTAGGTGGTGGGTTCAAGTGCTAGTCTTTCGGATGAGACGAAAAACCGAGGTCCCTTCGTGTACACTACATTGGGGTGTGCACGTTAAAGATCCCACGATTGACAAAAGGGTCTTTCCTGGCAGAATTGTATAGGCATAGATAAAAATGTCCACCAAAATACCCGTGTGACTTGGAATAATAGGCCGTGAAAAGTAGGATATGCGCCGAAATGGCTGCGATCTGCTGGCCGATGTGAATGCGTGATGTATTGTGCAAAAAAATTCCATCTCACACGGCATAAATAAATCCCTGCGCCTTGAATATGTGCATAAAAAATTTAAAAATTAAATAAAAAAATCCCTGCGCTTAGAACTGTACCCACGGAATACGCGCGATATAAGCCTCATATTGATTGATTGATTGATTGAGGGCAAAAATAGATGGAAACCCTTCTCCAGGCTGTGCTGTTTGGGGATGTCAACAAAAGGTCAGGGAAGCTTATCTGTGTCCATTCTATAATGTTGTTGGACCAGCTCTTCCGTTGTCTCGCACGTCTGCGTCCTCCTACGACGGTGCCTTGTCGGATGGTTGTGGAGAGGGTGTCATACCTTGTGGCGTGCGCGAACCACACCAACTTCAGACGTTTGACGGTTGCCAGCACAGGTTCTTGTGGGCCCACGAAGCCCGTGACCAAGCTCCAAACATAGTCGTTGGTCTTGTGCTCCAGCAGTGTCCATGTCTCGCAGCCGTTAGGCAAAATGGAGATGACTAGCACCCTGAAGAACTTCAGTTGCTCTACCACACCCTATTTAGTCTGGCCATCGCTGCTGTGGTTGTGGCTGTGGAAATCAGCTCTGGACATGCAGCAATGCAAACAACCTTCAGCGTGTTTTCTGGGTCGCGGTTGACCCAGACCCTCACAAAAGTGTCTGCATCTCTTGTGTTGGAAGTTTTTGATTGAGACCGCATGCAATCATCAAACACCATATGACCTTCCCAACCACCACTTTTTGAAGAATTATCTTTGTAAATTAACAAATAAACGATCATGTTAGTTGAACAGTCCGAATGATGTGGGTCGTTGAAACCCATATGGAATTTAAGAAGGAATGTTACAGTGTTTATGCCCATTTGGACAGCGTGGGTCGTGTACGATCCATACTCTGCAGATAGGCAGTAAAATGTTTTTTTCTTATTTCGGATGGATTTCACAGAAGTATTCAAGTTATTCAAGAAAACCTACCCCATACATATTGTTTCTCGGATAAATGGTCTAGATGGTATAGTGAGGTTTAAGTTATTTATTAATGTTCGCATACATTTATCTTGCAGAGAACTTCGCCACTCCTACAAAAACTACCAAGCGGTCTGTGGAACTGCTCCGTGCCCCAGTGGCCCGAGTTCAAATCCCATTTCCACTGTAACTACGACACGGAGTGTGTGGCGGCGGAGGACGAGACTGACTGTCCCTTCACCGGACACTGTCCACCTGAACACGTCACAGCCAATGGAAGGTCAAGGGGTTGATTCCATCTATGTATCTAACCTACCTTGCATTCATCCATCTATGTATCTAACCTACCTTTCATTCATCCATCTATGTATCTAACCTACCTTTCATTCACCCATCTATGTATCTAATCTATCATGCACTCATCCATCTATGTATCTAACCCACCTTTCATTCATCCATCTATGTATCTAATCTACCTTTCATTCATCCATCTATGTATCTAACCTACCTTTCATTCATCCATCTATGTATCTAACCTACCTTTCATTCATCCATCTATGTATCTAACCTACCTTTCATTCACCTATCTATGTATCTAACCTACCTTTCATTCATCCATCTATGTATCTAACCTACCTTTCATTCACCCATCTATGTATCTAACCTACCTTGCATTCACCCATCTATGTATCTAACCTACCTTTCATTCACCCATCTATGTATCTAATCTACCTTTCATTCATCCATCTATGTATCTAATCTACCTTCCATTCATCCATCCATGTATCTAATCTACCTTTCATTCACCCATCTATGTATCTAACCTACCTTGCATTCATCCATCTATGTATCTAATCTACCTTTCATTCACCCATCTATGTATCTAATCTACCTTTCATTCACCCATCTATGTATCTAATCTACCTTTCATTCACCCATCTATGTATCTAACCCACCTTTCATTCACCCATCTATGTATCTAATCTACCTTTCAT
This sequence comes from Littorina saxatilis, assembly GCF_037325665.1. Lineage (NCBI taxonomy): Eukaryota > Metazoa > Mollusca > Gastropoda > Littorinimorpha > Littorinidae > Littorina > Littorina saxatilis. The sequence goes on along the minus strand of NC_090248.1, from coordinate 58,863,493 downwards.
TCATCCATCTATGTATCTAACCCACCTTTCATTCACCCATCTATGTATCTAATCTACCTTTCATTCACCCATCTATGTATCTAATCTACCTTTCATTCACCCATCTATGTATCTAATCTACCTTTCATTCACCCATCTATGTATCTAATCTACCTTTCATTCACCCATCTATGTATCTAACCCACCTTTCATTCACCCATCTATGTATCTAATCTACCTTTCATTCATCCATCTATGTATCTAATCTACCTTTCATTCATCCATCTATGTATCTAATCAACCTTTCATTCACCCATCTATGTATCTAATCTACCTTTCATTCACCAATCTATGTATCTAATCTACCTTTCATTCACCCATCTATGTATCTAATCTACCTTTCATTCATCCATCTATGTATCTAACCTACCTTTCATTCATCCATCTATGTATCTAATCAACCTTTCATTCACCCATCTATGTATCTAATCTAACTTTCATTCACCAATCTATGTATCTAATCTACCTTTCATTCACCCATCTATGTATCTAATCTACCTTTCATTCACCCATCTATGTATCTAATCTACCTTTCATTCACCCATCTATGTATCTAATCTACCTTTCATTCACCCATCTATGTATCTAATCTACCTTGCATTCATCCATCCATGTATCTAATCTACCTTTCATTCACCCATCTATGTATCTAACCTACCTTTCATTCACCCATCTATGTATCTAACCTACCTTTCATTCATCCATCTATGTATCTAACCTACCATGCATTCATCCATCTATGTATCTAACCTACCATGCATTCATCCATCTATGTATCTAACCTACCATGCATTCATCCATCTGTGTATCTAACCTACCTTACATTCATCCATCAGTTGAGCAGTCGCTCAATCAAACATTCAATAAATAAAAGCCTACACATTAAAACACTTAATAAACACACACAAACATAGGGGACGATTTTCCCAGGGGGCAGTTGTCCAAGGAGTATAGTTGTCAGGGGCCGGTTGTCTGGAGGGCAATTAACATGGAACTATTGCATCTGCTTTTGTTGTTGTCATTTTCGTTGTACAGCCGGTAAACACCTTTTCCCTTTGTCCTTGTCATTATCATAGCCATAGATGTTCGTTTCCTTAGTTGGCCACTGTGATTGTTCACAAAGTCAGTGGCCTTATTTGCAAATAATGTACTTTCTTCTTATCTTCTTCATCAACATCCAGATGCCTGTGTTGTAGATGTTACCGCTTCATTAATCCTCGTTGTCTGTGTTATAGATGTTACCGCTACATCAACCCCCGTGGCCCTCTCTCCTGGTTGGAAGCCAACATTGTGTGTTCGGAGCTATACGGGGGGTACCTAGCCAGCTTCAACAGTCCCGAGGAATGGTCGGGGGTGACGTCTGCATTCAGTCTCAAGAAATCTCATATCATCTTTTTCGTGGGCCTCAGGTCCGCTGACTCAGGAAAACCGCACATGTACGTACAGTTGTGAATATTGCGAGACAATGCCTGATTATTTTTCATACAGATGAACATTGTATAATACTTCAATTTACTTTGAAATATTGTTTTTCGGAATTTTTTATCACGTGTGTGTATGTGTGTGTGTGTGTGTGTGTGTGTGTGTGTGTGTGTGTGTGAGTGTGTGTGTGTGTGTGTGTGTGCGTGTGTGCGTGCGTGCGTGCGTGCGTGCGTGCGTGCGTGCGTGTGTGTGTGTGTTAGTGTGTGTGGCGGGGGGATATTTTGCAAGTCGTAATGTCTCTGCTTTTGCAGGTACCGTAGACAATTGGAATGGGCCGACGGAACTGTGGCTGTGTATTTGAAATACCCTGTTTTAGACAAGGGCAGCTTCAAAGCCTGTTCGTTTTTCGTGCCTCCTACGAGCTATGTTTTTGTTTTTACCGTTTGTAACGAGCCACAGAATAAACACATCTTATGTGAACTGCAAAACGGAGACTCGCAACGAACCAACGTAGGTAGCTTCCAGGCGCCTAAATCCATATCTTCCAATCAAACGCTTCCATTTCGTCACGTGCGATGCCCTGACGGTCACATGACGCACACATTTCTGGCCTGTGACGCAACAAGCTCGTGTTTCCGGGAGACGCACATCGGCGGCGAGGTAAACGGGGTTACTTCCTGTTCTGCAAGCTTACACCGCTTCCCTCAGCCATTCCAGTGCAGAAATGGATACGAACGCATTCCGTACAGCTTGGTGTGTGACCACAGAGGAGACTGTATGGACAGCAGCGATGAAGATTTCTGTGATTTCCCCGCGTGTATTGATGGCAAGGAAATGCCGTGTGGGGGCGGTAAACAGGTAACTGTATGGACAGTAGCGTTGAAGGTGATCCCCCCCCCCTTTTTTTTAATTTTATCATTGTGTGTCTGTGCGTCCCAAGGTCAGATTGTAAGAAAAGGCGTAGCCTTAAATCTTAATACTTGTTAAATAAAGTTGAATTCAATTCAATTCAATTCAATTCAATTCAATTCTCTCTCTCTCTCTCTCTCTCTCTCTCTCTCTCTCTCTCTCTCTCTCTCTCTCTCTCTCTCTCTCTCTCTCTCTCTCTCTCTCTCTCGTAGCCCAGTCCCGCCCCCTGTCTCTCTCTCTGGCTCTTTAGTTTGTTCGCTCGTTCGAGTCTAAACGCTTGCATTTACATTGTACTCTTTAGTACATCTGCTATCAGTAATTTTCCCTTTGTTTGCAGAATCAATTAATAAAACAGGTGTGCTCTGTATATGTAATCCTCAGAGTATTTTGTATGAGTTGTCAAAGGTAACGCTGTATGTGTTGTTTCTTTTAGTGTATACCACGACAGAAGGTGTGCAACGGTCCGATTGAGTGTGTCGACGCCAGCGACGAGCAAAACTGCGCCAGAAACTCGAACTATATTCGTTACACAGCATCCCCTCCTGCTTTGGTGTGGACTAGGTGGACAGAGTACTACGATATGACCTACAACATCATTACAGTGCGCAAACACTCTGGTCCTTGCCCTGAGGGCTTCTTCAAATGCGCTGTGGATTCCTATTGTTTTGATGTCCTGTTTCGCTGTAACGGGGTGCGCGACTGCCCGGGTGGCGAGGATGAAGCTGGGTGTGCTGAGTACTCCTGTCCGGGTATGTACCGCTGTCGCGGGTCCACGGTGTGCTACCGAGCACCAAAGCTGTGCGATGGTTTCGGTGACTGCCCGCAACAAGACGACGAACTGTTCTGTGACCTCCAGTGTCCGGCGAACTGCACGTGCTATGGCCTTGCCTTCACTTGCCCGCTAGTGTTCTATGTGACCGAGTTCCCGGACCTGCGCTATCTGGACGCCAGTGACAGCGGTCTGACCCCTCAGCAAGTGAACCACAGCATCTTGCTAATACATCTCAGCTTCGCCAGGTGCGGCCTGCTTCACCTGGGCAACCTTACCTTGCCCAACCTGCGTAGCCTGGAGCTAAGCGGCAACAATCTGTCCGCCGTCAGTGTCCACGAAGTAAACCGTTTACAGAACTTGAAGGAATTGATTTTGGCTGACAATCCGTTGATGTCAGTCTTTTTGACAGAGAAGCAGACATCCTTGAATCTGCATTATCTTGACCTGTCTCTCGTGCGAATGCCTTCTCTAACTGTTCGCACACAGCTTCCGTTCCTACAGTTCCTGAACCTGTCCTTCACGGGGCTAGATCAGCTGCAAGGAACAGGCTTCCAGTCGCTCTCCAGTCTCCGGGTCATCGACCTTCATGGATGCCCTATGACCCATTTTCCACGTCACATTTTTCGGGACTTGCAGCAGCTTCGTACTGTGTATTCCGGCAGTTACAGGCTGTGTTGCCAAGCAACGCTACCGTCTGGTTTTAACTTAAAGAACTGCCATACTTCAGAAAACAATGTGTCGTCATGCGACAGGCTGATGAAATATGACACGCACGCTGTCTTGGTCGCCGTTTTTGCAGCTGTTTCTATCATCGGTAATGCGTCAGGTTTTGCTGTGCGCGTGATTTTTAAAAGAACCAGGGCTAAGTCTGCGCAAGACGTCTTTCTTTGCCACCTGTGTATATCAGACTTTGCCATGGGTGTGTACCTGGCCATTGTAGGTCTGACTGACAGGCTGTACCAGGGAACGTATTTGTGGGAAGACGTCGCGTGGAGACAGAGTGTGACCTGTAAAACAGCCGGCATTCTCTTCACCGTGTCCTCTCAAGTGTCGAGTCTCTTTGTCTTCATCATCACAGTGCAGCATGTCGCTTTCTTGTCTTTTCATTCTAACGGCTTTGGTTCAAACCCGCTGACTTTGTACGCCGTTAGTTCTGTGGTCTGGATTCTGGGAGTTGTCTCATCCGTAGCACCCCTTTTTACTTCCCACTGGAGAAACTCGGCTGAAACAGCAATATGCATCCCGCTAATTTACACAGAGCGAGACAACAGCAGCTTTGTTGACCTGCTGGTCATCCCGCAGTGCACCCTCCACGTCGGGGTGATGGCGGCTCAGGTCTACATCTTCCTCAAAACGCGGCCAGATCCCCTAGTCGTCTTGAAAGCAGACAGCGTGCCCTCACAAATCTGCGACGCCCGTCAGTTTCTCCCTGTAGCGGTATGCAGCTGCCTGTGCAGACTGTCTCTGCTGGTCCTGGCGGTGTCGCTGTATGAGGGAAGCATCACGTCCAACCCAGCGAGAGTGGCGGCCAGTGTTCTTGTTCTGCCGCTGAGCTCCGCGCTGCATCCTGTTCTGTACGCCTTTGGAGCGGTGCAAGAGAGACGCCAGGCAGCGCGGAACGAGCGACTGCTGAAGTACTTGATGGCCAAGAGACGGGCCAAGGTACGGGATGTGAAATGAACTCATCACGCCAGAAAGAAATAGAACAACTGCAGCGCACGAATAGTCGCTTATCATTGCAATGCTTGTGAAACTGTTTTGTGGTTCGATTTCAATACAGAAATCAACCGAACTTATTTTATGTCCACTTTGCATGTTGTTAAGCGTGAGTATATCGGTCTAAATGCGTTATGTAAGTGTTGTTTGAATCAGAAAAGAGTTTTGCCTACAGTTGAGGGGGCCTTACTTTTCAATCGCGAAAAAGTAGTTCACACAAGAGATGATAGTACCATGTGCTATAAATAATTGGGTACTCACTCTGGTATTGTAGATGTGTATTATCCTTATTACCATAGGAACACACACACACATACTGGTGTGAGCCACGTTATCCGGTCAGTGAGTTTGCACAATCATTAAGATGCCGGGAAAAATTAGCAGAGTTTACAGGCCGATTCTGTCCAGATTTGAGATGAAACTTTATTTTGTAATTCTAAATGAAGTTAGAAAGAAATCATTCGCCTATTTTGAAAATTTAGCTAAGCTGACATTTTACATGAATAGAGATGCCATGTAGTGTATGTTGACATTTACTATCATAAAGTGGTCAATGTGTGTAAGCTAAATTTAACCATCATCAGGCGGTCATATGTGTATGGTAATGTTTACATCCTTTAGATGGTCGTGTTTTATTTTATCTTATCTTAATCAAATGCGTCCCCACAATCCTTTTTTTGTGTGTAATAATATGTTGTACAATTGCAACCGCACTATATACACACAAAGCCTCGACTTGCTAACTTCAACCATCATAAGGTGGTCATGTGTGTATGGTAATGTTTACCTCCCTTAGATGGCCAAAGGGTTTTGTTTTGCTTTTCTTAACCATCATCAGGCGGTCATATGTGTATGGTAATGTTTACATCCTTTAGATGGTCGTGTTTTATTTTATCTTATCTTAATCAAATGCGTCCCCACAATCCTTTTTTTGTGTGTAATAATATGTTGTACAATTGCAACCGCACTATATGCACACAAAGCCTCGACTTGCTAACTTCAACCATCATAAGGTGGTCATGTGTGTATGGTAATGTTTACCTCCCTTAGATGGCCAAAGGGTTTTGTTTTGCTTTTCGTTTGTTTGTTTTTATGTCAGTCCGAGGACTACGATGAGCCTTTCTCTGAAACCTGATTCAGTTTGATGTTGGACATTTCACTGGAACAAAAAGAAACACACAAAACATTGTACAACAACTGTTTATTATTCAACTGAAAGAACAAAACAACTTCTTAGTTAATTACTGGAATAGATCTGATACTTCACACCTGAAGTTTAAAACAAGTTTCAAACACAAATATAACTGAACAAGTTTCAAACTCAAAAAATAATTAAAGAAATTGAGGACAGCCCCATCTACTGAGACATGTTGCACAAATATGTTTTATGACATAATAGAGTGAAACAATTTTAATCATGAGAGAATGCTGACAGAGATGTCAAAATCAATATCAACTGTGCCATGGACTGAGAAAACAGTGAATGTCAGGGTTTTTTCATCGATTTTGATATAGTAATACATATTCTCTAGAAAAAAAAAAGAGAATCAGATTGAGTCTTAACAATCCTTTGTTCTTGATCTCTTTTTTTTCTTTTTTGTGTGCATATTTTCAAACTACAGCTGCCCTAAATGTATACAAAGCCTCGACCAAGGTACTAGAGCAACTGATAAATCAAGCGATTTCTTTTCGGCAGTGACAGATTTTGGGGAATTATTAGGACGTGAAATTCTCAGTTAACACACAATGTGAAAAAGAAAATGTGATTAAAGGGACACAAAAGCGTATGACTTTGTTTATTTCTTTTCTATCTGAAAGTCATTATTCAATTTCCAAATATACAACTTTAAAGTAAGCACAATTCCAAGCAGTCTCTGCTTTTGTGTCTTGAAACGGCACTGTTTTTACTTTTTTGATCACATCATTTTAAAACAAGAAAAGCAAACGCTCAGACGACTCTAATTTGAAATTACTACTTTGACGACACCCCTGTGACCTTGAATGAAGGTCAAAGTCATTCATATTTTGCATAATTGTAAATATCTTCTTCTTCTTCTTTGTTCCTGAGCTTTTTACTCTCAGGGTCACCTTATGGTGAGAGTTTTGCGAGCCACACAGTTTTTACCCCGCCACGTAGGCAGTGCGACGCCGACTTTGGTGGAAGGCGTGCTGGGTATCTTTGTGTTTCCGAGCCCCTAAACTTTTGATGGAAACTCGGGATCTTTAACGTGCGCACTGGTCTTCTGCATGCACATGCACACAAGGGTGGTACGATTCCGTCCTTTTAGAGTCTGCACTGAATGTTGACTCTGGAAATACAAAAAAAATACCTGGGGTTCAAACCCTCAGCGGCCAGACCGACTGGCTTACAAACCAGACGTGCTAACCACTACGCTACGTCCCCGCCATTGTAAATATCAATACAGGGCATATTCCTGCCAAGTTAATGGGGTTTAGGTTCCATAGCTTCCGAGAAAAGCCCAATGTTAAAGTTTGTGGAGGTCGGCGGAAAAGCAGAGTTACTACCCTTATTTTTTGTTGACTATGACAAACAAAGTATGAACGTGATCAGTTTGATGGGATGATCATGAGCAATCCTACAAAGTTTGATGCAATTCTGAAGAATAGTCTGTGAGATACAGAACCTCAGGTTTTTATCTTTCTTTCTTTATTTGGTGTTTAACGTCGTTTTCAACCATTCAAGGTTATATCGCGACGGGGAAAGGGGGGAGATGGGATAGGGGAAAGGGGGGAGATGGGATAAAGCCACTTGTTAATTGTTTCTTGTTCACAAAAGCACTAATCAAAAAATTGCTCCAGGGGCTTGCAATGTAGTACAATATATATGACCTTACTGGGAGAATGCAAGTTTCCAGTACAAAGGACTAAACATTTCTTACATACTGCTTGACTAAAATCTTTACAAACATTGACTATATTCTATACTTTCTTTCTTTCTTTCTTTATTTGGTGTTTAACGCCGTTTTCAACCATTCAAGGTTATATCGCGACGGGGAAAGGGGGGGGGGGGGGGGAGATGGGATAGGGGAAAGGGGGGAGATGGGATAGAGCCACTTGTTGATTGTTTCTTGTTCACAAAAGCACTAATCAAAAAATTGCTCCAGGGGCTTGCAACGTAGTAAAATGTATTACCTTACTGGGAGAATGCAAGTTTCCAGTACAAAGGACTTAACATTTCTTACATACTGCTTGACTAAAATCTTTACAAACATTGACTATATTCTATACAAGAAACATTTAACAAGGGTAAAAGGAGAAACAGAACCGTTAGTCGCCTCTTACGACATGCTGGGTAGCATCTTTCTCGTCCCAACCAATATGGGACTCCCCCTAACCCGCGGGGGGTACTATATTCTATACAAGAAACACTTAACAAGGGTAAAAGGAGAAACAGAACCATTAGTCGCCTCTTACGACATGCTGGGAAGCATCGGGTAAATTCTTTCTCGTCCAATATGGGACTCCCTCTAACCCGCGTTTTTTTTTTTTACCTTCTAAGCCCCCCTGTGACCTTGAAAAACGTCAAAAGTAATTCATATTAGGAACAGTTGTAAAGATCAAAACAGGGCATATTCCTGCCAAGTCTAAAAGATTTTGCTTCCATAGCTTCCAAGAAAAGCCCAATGTTAAAGTTTGTTGAGGTCGAGGTAAAAGCAGAGTTACTGCCTCTGTTTTGTTTGATGAATAGTCTCTAAGATACAGAACATCATTGTTTTCTTTGAAGCTGTGACCTTGAAAAAGGTCAAAGGTCATCCAATCAGGTATCAACCCATAGAGCTCAATGAGGGTCATCATCACACAAAGTTTGAAACATGTTACATATTGTTTCCATGTTAAGGGCAAATTGTTACAGTTTTGACATGGCCGTACAGCCAGACATACACGCGACATTACACAGACTCTTTATGATTCTTATGAGCCAAAAATTAGAAATCCCGAGAGATCAAGCACACACATCAAGCGATTTCCCTGTACAGTCATGTCTCTCTACAAATAGTGCAAATCCTGAGAGATCAAGCATACAAATCAAGAGTTTTCCCTGTACAGTCATGTCTCCATAGAAAAAGTAGAACCCCTGAGAGATCAAGCACACAAATCAAGTTTTCCCTGTACAGTCATGTCTCCATAGAAAAAGTAGAACCCCTGAGAGATCAAGCATACAAATCAAGAGTTTTCCCTGTACAGTCATGTCTCCATAGAAAAAGTAGAACTCCTGAGAGATCAAGCACACAAATCAAGAGTTTTCCCTGTACGGTCATGTCTCAATACAAAAAGTAGATCTCCTGAGAGATCAAGCACACAAATCAAGAGTTTTCCCTGTACAGTCATGTCTCAATACAAAAAGTAGAACCCCTGAGAGATCAAGCATACAAATCAAGAGTTTTCCCTGTACAGTCATGTCTCAATACAAAAAAGTAGAAATCCTGCAAAATCAAGCACACATACCTTATAAGAAAGCTTAAAAGACAATACAAATTGATTCTGATTCTGAAAATTGATTCCGATTCTGATTCACACCAAGCGATTTCCATGTACAGTCATGTCTCTCTGCAAAAAGTATAAATCATGAGAGATCAAGCATACGTACAAATCAAGAGTTTTTCCTGTACAGTCATGTCTCAATACAAAACGTAGAACTCCTGAGAGATCAAGCACACAAATCAAGAGTTTTCCCTGTACAGTCATGTCTCAATACAAAACGTAGAAATCCCGAGAGATCAAGCACACAAATCAAGAGTTTTCCCTGTACAGTCATGTCTCAATACAAAACGTAGAAATCCCGAGAGATCAAGCACACAAATCAAGAGTTTTCCCTGTACAGTCATGTCTCAATGCAAAAAGTAGAACCCCTGAGAGATCAAGCATACAAATTAAGAGTTTTCCCTGTACAGTCATGTCTCCATACAAAAAGTAGATCTCCTGAGAGAGAAATCCCGAGAGATCAAGCACACAAATCATGTTTTCCCTGTACAGTCATGTCTCAATACAAAACGTAGAAATCCCGAGAGATCAAGCACACAAATCAAGTTTTCCCTGTACAGTCATGTCTCCATACAAAAAGTAGAACTCCTGAGAGATCAAGCATACAAATCAAGAGTTTTCCCTGTACAGTCATGTCTCCATACAAAAAGTAGAACTCCTGAGAGATCAAGCACACAAATCAAGAGTTTTCCCTGTACAGTCATGTCTCAATACAAAACGTAGAAATCCCGAGAGATCAAGCACACAAATCAAGTTTTCCCTGTACAGTCATGTCTCAATGCAAAAAGTAGAACTCCTGAGAGATCAAGCACACAAATCAAGAGTTTTCCCTGTACGGTCATGTCTCAATACAAAAAGTAGATCTCCTGAGAGATCAAGCACACAAATCAAGAGTTTTCCCTGTACAGTCATGTCTCAATACAAAAAGTAGAACCCCTGAGAGATCAAGCATACAAATTAAGAGTTTTCCCTGTACAGTCATGTCTCAATACAAAAAAGTAGAAATCCTGCAAAATCAAGCACACATACCTTATAAGAAAGCTTAGAAGACAATACAAATTGATTCTGATTCTGAAAATTGATTCCGATTCTGATTCACACCAAGCGATTTCCATGTACAGTCATGTCTCTCTGCAAAAAGTATAAATCCTGAGAGATCAAGCATACTAATCAAGAGTTTTCCCTGTACAGTCATGTCTCAATACAAAACGTAGAAATCCTGAGAGATCAACCACACTGTTAGGAAACGCTGTCGTTGCTGAGCTTTGGTTTAGTTTTGTGTGTTGCATGTAGTTGACTTTTTTGTACTTTGTGGGAAAGTACCGATATTATATTTTGTAAACACAATATTTATGTTTGGACGAGAATGCAGGTGAACTTTCTAATTATTCCGGATGCTGGCGCTCACGTGGTGCGCAGGGTGTTATGGGTAACTGAGCAAGGTCAGTTCATAGCAACGGCTATGGCTTTTCGTTTTGCTTGGTTACCACCCTTCTAAGGGCAGGTATTTTGAGTGTTTTTTTCGACATCTAGCATGTGAGATTGAAGTCAATGTATTTATGAGAATTGGAGTAAGAATATGTAATTTAATGGCTTTTGTCAAAATCAGTAAACACAGCTGAGAACTAATTCTCAACTGATAAAAAAAACTGTGTCTTAGAATGACTAGAACTGAATGATGTTCCTGACAATACTCTGTTAACAAAAAGTGACAACCACAGCATGAACAACAGTGATCTCAATGACTAGTCGACTCGCACGGTTGGCCTAGTGGTAAGGCGTCCGCCCCGTGATCGGGAGGTCGTGGGTTCGAACCCCGGCCGGGTCATACCTAAGACTTTAAAATTGGCAATCTAGTGGCTGCTCCGCCTGGCGTCTGGCATTATGGGGTTAGTGCTAGGACTGGTTGGTCCGGTGTCAGAATAATGTGACTGGGTGAGACATGAAGCCTGTGCTGCGACTTCTGTCTTGTGTGTGGCGCACCTTATATGTCAAAGCAGCACCGCCCTGATATGGCCCTTCGTGGTCGGCTGGGCGTTAAGCAAACAAACAAACAAAAAATGACTAGTCCTTGCACCTGTTCTTTTGGATTCTGTTTCTTACAAAATCTTTGACGTTTCGCCACGTCCTGTTCTTGAGAGCCTTATCCTCTATGAGACACTTGACAATAACCTCTTTGCCAGGCAGATGACCCAGGAGGATGTAGCTTTCCAGGTGTCTGAGCACAGCGCTGACTTCATCATCAGACCAGGCTTTCCTTGCTGCACAGAGAAAAATGATACAATGCTTGAGAATTTCCTCAGATTAAACACAGACAACACCACAACAGACAGCAAACAATTACAAAAGCACTACCTTCACAACTTATGTCATGGCACTGGGGAATAGAACTGTCCAAAACAAACTTTCAGAAAAAGCACATTCCAAAAATACGTAAAATTGTATTGTATAATGCACAAGAAGAGAAAGTTTTCCAGTCATGTGTCAGTAACTTGTAACTTGTTTTTCATGTGGGTTCTGAGCAGACGAAAACCAAGGAAGCCTTGTCAAATGTTTACATTTCTATGCACATTTGGTCAGTGATTTGACGAAAAGCTCGCGCTCAGACATGCAAGTTCCGCAAAGACTGATAACTTACTAAAAAAGAAGAGCAAACGCTCGATTGAGTCACTTTCGACGTAGAAAAAGGTCATGGTGGTCGAAACATTATCAAAACATAGGTCAAAGGTCAACTTAACATGGATATAAGTGTACATCATACCCGAGTACGCTAGTACTTGGGCTCAGCAGACTTTAATTGTGTGTCTGTCTGTCTGTCTGTCTGTCTGGATTTAACAGCTTATTGCTGGGAAACTACTGGGCGCAGTTCGTTCAAAAGTTGATACACTAACTTGATAATAGGTCCGATTGATCGTATTAAAACTTCATAATGTTAGCTGGGACCTAAATGCGAAATAATCCACAAAAACGACTCTTGGCGGTGGGCGCAATTCGCGGTGGGATAGAACTGCTGTTCGGCTAATAGAACTGCCAGCCAGCCACCGACACCTACAGGCTTTGCGTGCATGTGCCACTTCGCGTGCGCGCGACCTGAAGTTAGCACTCTAGGCATTTGAGTTCACTGGCAAAATTGTCAGAGTTAATGGCTTGGTGGAAAGCACGTCCGCCTATGGCCAAAGTGATCCGGGTTCGATTCCCGGCATAGGCGATTTATTTTATCTATTTTTTTTAAATTCTTGTTTACTATTGTTTATCCCCGAGTACGCTAGTACTTGGGCTCAGCAGACTTTAATTTTTCACAAAAACGACTTAACAGTGGGAGGAATTCACACCGGCGGGGCAACACGCAGCCTGATAGAACAGCCAGCCAGCTCGCTGGTTATTTCCCGCATCATCACACGCACGCAGAGGATTTTTGTAGGTCAGGTTGTGGGAAAGTCCACAATGTTCCACAGGGGAACTGGTTGTGTTTGTATTGTTTATTTTCTCACAGTGATGTTGATGGTTTTTACACATATTATGAGGAACTTTTCTCAGATGTTGGATCCCGAGACCAGCCTCTCGTTTACGATTGTAGAGATCGATCAGCACACACAGAACAATCGCTTAAGTTTAATTTCAGAAACCAACATTCACACCACAGGCATTCCAAACATTTATATTGTTAAGTTATGAAGAGGGTCGGCAGTATATTTTTCACTGTGATCAAATAAAAGAGAAAGGCCAGTCACCACACACATCCTCGGCTCGCATGCAATGCATTTATATAGCAAAGGGAATGCCTGTAATTCACACAGAGCAATCACTTGGTCTTAAACGTGCACAAGACAAAAACTTTCATACTGGGGGAGCGAGCCAGTCTGAAGAGTACTCGGGTCCAGCGCGAGCGTTTTTTATTCCTTCAATTATCCGATCCTCTGAATAATAATTATACATTATTCACTGCTGTTTGATGCGTCGAGGTCAGATGCCATGATTGTTTCACCTGTCAGTGCAAAAGTTACCCCGAAGTCCGTAGGGCTGAGGGGCAACATTTGCACCGACAGGTGAAACAATCATGGCATCTGACCTCGACGCATCAAACAAAGGTGAAAAATGAGAGCGTACCACCAGAAGACTGAAGCGATCCAGGTGACTGTGTCGCACCAGAAGACTGAAGCGATCCAGATGAGAGCTTACCACCAGAAGACTGAAGCGATCCAGGTGACCGTGTCGCACCAGAAGACTGAAGCGATCCAGATGAGAGCGTACCACCAGAAGACTGAAGCGATCCAGATGACCCTGTCTGGCCACACAGCTGCGGATATCCAGTGAAGTTGTGGTGTCCTTGTCCTGAAATAAAAAAAAAGAGTAAAATTAAAAAGTCTCTTTTTGGATACCAGGGCCGTGGTTTACTTAAAAATGCTGTCAGGGTCTCCGCCAAGTTGTGGGAAGAAACAAACATCTTGACAAAAGTCTCGCAATAACTTTGACCAATCATACAAGCGCTCAATTCCCACCGTGTTAAACGTAAACCAGCTGCTCAAAATGCAGCCCTTCCCAGTCTGTGTCCGTACAATTTGACGGTTTTGACCCTTTCAATACGTATCAGATTTACGCCGTCGACCTGCTCCACTGAATTTAACAAGTTTTCCAACGAAACAAAAGTTTTACCGACAATAAACTTCCAGATCCATCTTCTTTAGCCAAGTAGGCAACGACGAAAACGTAAAAAAACAAACGATGGCGGTCAGTCTCGAGAGAACTGATTACTAAGATTAGTCATACAAGCACACAAGTCCCGTGCATCTTTTGAGCCGAGTTCAATACGTGATTTATGGCTCGCGCTTGCTGGCTTCTGATTGCGCGGTGCAATAATATTAAAATAAGGCTCACGATTGCTGGCTTTTGATTGTGGTTCAATAATATTAAAATAAGGCTCGCGCTGGGCTGCATTTGATTGGAGTAGAGTTTTGACTTGATTGACAGGTGGTAGGGTCCATTCAGCTCCTGCTGTGTTAATTAACAGTTTAACGAAAAAATCCTGCCTTAGTATGGCCACCAGCTCATCTCCTCTAGTGCTTGTCAATGAAATTTGATACCAAGCATTATATAGAAACAAATCATTTTCTAATTAGTTCAAATACCTTTTTGTGAGGCTGCTGTTTGAGGATGGGTATCTTCTTCATCGTCGTCGTTCTCCTCGTCAACAATGATGTCATCGCTGATGTCGACACTGTCCAGAGAAGTTGGGTTTGTTATTTCTCCTTTCTCCAACTGAATGAGAAGTTTTGCCACTTTCGTCACTTGAAGCGCTGCAGAAGGTAATCTATAGTAACGTCTGTGTGTGCGAATGTCATGACCCAGAAACTGAGCAACAACGTCAAGCTCATTGTCTGCAAGATTGTAGAGTTGAGTCATTGTGGCTACGTGCTTTCTCAAGGATGTGGACGTAATAAGTTCAGGGTGCTGCAAATCTGCTTGTTGGCAATGAATCTTCAGAGTGTCACTTCCGCGAATGTGTCCATTTCTATCACCATGACCAAAGCAGCTTTGAGAGAAAACAAAGTTGTTTGTTTCAGGAATGCCAGCTTCTTGACGAGATGCAATGAGTGTTTCAAAAGAATCTACCAAATTTGCTGTCAGCAAAATTGGAACGATTGTGCCAGTTTTGCCAATAATCTCCACCCTTTGTAATGATTTACTCAAAGCTTGTTCAAATGAAGGCAAGCTGTGCAGAATGTCATCACTTGTATCAAGCTGACGGTTTTCAAAATCTTGAACTTTCATTTTGGACACTTCTCCAGATCTTCGGCGGTTGAAGAGGATCACTTGACTGAGTAGAGCTTTACAAAGTGAATGTCGAGCTGTTGTTTTGTCCCGAGAAGAAGAAGCGTTTTTCATGTCCTTTTTTGCATCCTCTGCAACCTGTGATAGGTGCGACGAGAGCTTTTGTATATCTTTCGAGAGTGGAAGTCGCTGCACATTGTTCTGATGTCTTCTGTAAAGAGTTCTTGCGGCTGACGACGAAACCCATTCATTCCACCGAACATCGAAGACTTCTATGAAGTGCTTGCACTGCTGTCTCAGTTGCATGTCATTTTGCTCAATGGCCTTTGCTTGCATCAACAAGGTGCATCTTTTCAAAGTGTGGCCAATTTTCTTTGCCGTTGATGGGTTTTTGAAGTCGGACGACTCTTTTGAAAATTCACAAAGTACACGTGTAGCTTGGACAATAGTACTGAACATGTCCGGTTTCAGAAAATCAATCAACTGTCCATTCTGATTGCCACTTTCTTTCCTGAGTGCAAGTACAAGGCGTGCTATTTCTCTCAGTTTATTTCGAATGTAAGCATGTCGATCGGAATCAAACCCATTCTTCCTCGTCTCTCGCAGTGCAAGTTCCCGAATCGTTATATCTGTTTTAACAATCATGCCCACTGGGTCATTTTTCACATGTTCCAATATTTCACGCAGCTTTTCTTCGTCATGGTCCCTGGTGATTTTACTCCCCGGGACAGCAGGAAGAAGAAGTCTTCCAGCAACAACCTTTCCTTTTGAAGACTTGCAACAGGGTTTTACGCACTTATGACGGTACATGTCCTTCGAATTGAAATAACCGTAACACTCTGGACAAGGTACAAAGTCTTTCACTTGCTTTTCTTCTTTGGCACTTTTGCGCTTTACCACAATTTCCCCTTTGCCTTCTTCCCAAACTTTCCGGTTATGCCTATGATCCCCTAAATTTCTCATCTTTGACAATTCTTTTTTCTTGTCTTTCCTCGATGCATGAAACAATGGAACAAGAATGGACTCATCTCTGTGAAAACTATTGAAATGTCTTTCCAACTTTGTTGTAGACAAACCACACACAAGACACCAATGAGATTTATCTTTTTTCTTCTTTTTTGGTCCATCTCCTGAACTTTGATCAACAGTAAAGCCAGTAATTTCAGGCTCTTGCTTGTCAGAGGAAGAATGACATGTGGAAGAAATATCGCAACGTTGCAATGTTGACGGAGCATTTGGATTTTCAAGTGGAACCGATAAGTAAGGAAAAGGGGAGGGTATTGTTTGCTCATTTACAGCAGAACTGTCAGAGTCAGAAACATGGTCCTTTTGAGACTCATCGTTGGGAATCCATGTTGGGTCTGTGTCCGACAAATCGTAGTCCGAACTGGCACTGTCTTTGTCCTGAAACATAAATGAAAGGGGTTTATCACATATGCTACATGCATTTTAGGTAAGAGAGCATGGGTCGTTAGTCAAGTAATTGCTGAATGCCTTTCAATTGGAGTTATTTCTAAGATCGTCTCAAACACAACTGCACCGTTGTCAATCTCACCACGTGCTTCAAATTCTTTCTGTATCATTCCTTATTGAAGTTATTCCCATGAACATAATTAATTTTCCAAAGTATTCTTATTTCGGTGACAAGATGGTAACTTCTTCTTTTTCTACCTCTGTGTTCCTGAGCTTTTTACTCTCAGGGTCACCTTATGGTGAGTCTTGCATGCCACACTGTTTTTACCCCGCCACTCAAGTGACTCATAAATTATCTTTCTGAAATTTACAGCTGTAATTGTTTTAGTTTGTTTAACTGTTCAATACATTTATAAGCAAGCTGTTGTTTTAAACTTTGACTAGTATTTTCTGCTTCTCTCTCTCTCTGATTTTTTCTCCATTGCTCAAGATCGAAAGTCAATGCCCTCATTTGAAATTCGTTTACGTTTGTATACCCCCCAAATGATTTTTCTTTGTTTTTATACCCCCAAGCAAGCAATAATAACGTGATTTTTTAATTTATTACGTGAAATACCCTCAATTGTACGTGATGGGAAACACTGTAAAACAATATGCAATAAGCTTCAATCTTCTTTACAATTCAGCCAAACTATATATATCCTCTGTAGGATTAAGTCTCACTCTGGTAAGTTGCCGTAAAACAGTTCAGGGGACTACCACTATATTGCGGTCCAGTATATTGTGAATTCGGCTATATCGCACCAACATGCTTGTAGCCCACTTGAACACAAGTGTTTTTAAATGCCTTCCACTACAACGCAAATACATATCGCGGTCCAATCTCTTGTACTTCCTTTGCAGATTTATTTTCCGCAACAGAGAATCGAATCGTCCCAGTAGGCTATCAGTGAAAGGCGACAGTTTTCTCGCCTTTGTTAACTCGGTAAGGGTTTTTCGGACATATATGTAAACTGCTGACCTGGATGAGCCTGTCACGTGGGCGAAGGCGTCCATCGGAAAGTGCCGGATCCTGCACCCCGGCCTTCATTTAGCGGCCCCCTGTGGTGCTGGCACACCCAACCACCGTGAAGCCCAGGCCTCCCGCCGAGCTCTTCTCTAGATCCACCGTGAAATCCTGTAACTGACAAAGGGTAGAGAAATGATTCAATCTCTTCTCTAGATCCACCATAAAATCCTGTTACTGATGCAGGGTAGTAGAATGATTTTTTTCTTTCTTTCTTGAACTTTTTACTGTGTCAGGGTTGCCTTATGGTGAGAGTATTGCGTGCCAGACTGCTTTTCCTACCCCGCTACGCGGGCAGCAAGACGCCAACTTCAGGGGAAGGCGTGCTGGATATCTTTGTGTTTCCGAGCCCCTAGACTTTCGCGGGAAACTCGGGATCTTGAAGTTTAAAATGTGCATTAATCTTTCTGCATGCGTTAGCACACGAGGGTGGTACAAACCTTCTGGTCTCCCCTCAAGTTGATTCTGGTACCTGGGCTCGATCCACAGTCAGCCAAATCAACCAGACGCTCCAACCAACAACGCTACAACCCCCGACAAGTGATTTCATCTCTTCTATCCACCGTAAAATCCTGCAACTACCACAGGGTTGTGAAATTCTCAGGCATTGTACAAAGTCGGAAGCAACTTTCGCTGAAAAGTTGCTTCTTGAACAATTCTCCATCATTTTCTGCAAAGATTTCACACTAATTGACTAAACACTAAAACAGGCTAAGAAATGGTGGTTCCAATCGGACAGACTTTGCTGATATCCGCAAATTTGTTGAAGGGTACCATGTGCCTGAATGATGTAATCCACCGCAAAAAAGCAAGAAAGTGTTATTGCCGGGAATTCTAGTCCACAGGAAAAATCCTGTAACTGACACAGGGTAATGAAATCTACTGCAGAAATGTAAAAAGCCATTTCAAAGAAAGCAAAATAAATGCATAAGTGATCCCTCTCAACTAAAATTTGGGTTCAGAATGGAAAATGATGAAATGACCTGTCCCCCAGACTAAAACTTCCATTGCAATATCTTAGGTGTGTGCAATGCAGTGAAATTTCTTACCTATAACAGTATAAGCATATAATTATGATAATCTATTCGAGTAAAAAGTAAGTAAAAACAAATTTTAAAAAATGGAAGTAAAAGCTTTATACAATAGGGGTGAAATTTGTACATGTCAGCCCACATATTAGACTTAGCATTCATTTTTACTATAGTTTTATCCCTCCATGTTCGACTTGGAGGTACTACAAGCTTTAATGTGTCTGTCTTTCCCAACTGTTGTTTAGGTAACCCTGGGTTTCGTATTTGAACACCCCTGTTTTGTCATTGAAGTAACTTGCCAGAAAAACAACAGTTTTGTCTTTTTATAAACTCATAACTGATGAGTGAGGGGGAAAAGAAAAAAGGATTACCTGGTCATCGTTCAAGATCTCTTTCTTATCAGCAGTTTGACTGTTTTCAGTCACAGCGGTGTTGGTCACTCTCTCCTGACACATGAGCACAACGACAGAATCCGCCGAGCACACGCTGGCCGGAGATTTGTTCTTTATCGTATCAGCCGGAGACACATCTCCCTTGTCGCCGCCACGACCTCTGCTAAGGTTGTCGAGGAGACTGTCGTCAGCAGCAGCTGCCACAATGAAGGCTGCGTCAAGGTCAAAATCTTCATCACCACCATCAACGTCATGGTGATATTTTTCAGCAACGGTGTAAATCCTCTCAAACTCTGATCTAGAACTGTCCAAGACATCAGAGTTGATGTCGCTTTCAGTGTTGTTGGATTGTTCTTCCACTCGCAGCTCCCTCAGGTTGAGGGGAGGGGGCTGGGCGACGATGGAGATGTTGTGCTTGTTGACGGGCGTGGCAGCCGACGAGGCGAAGGCTGACGGAGGGGAGATGGGGGTTTCCCGACCCCCCTCTGCGATGGAGAAGGAGTCGGCAGCATGTAAGGCTGGCTGGGACTGGTGTTGTTGTTGTCTTTCCTGCAGTGAAAGTCTCTCCTGAACCTGAAAGTTTCATGAATAAAAAGTTGAGAGTTTTCCTTCAAGCTAACAGAAAAATAAGCTCTGTACTTATCTAGTCAATCACAATCCGGTTTATTACTGTAGATTTGCTATTGTGTTACTGAACAGAAAGGCTAGTTATCTCACTTATTTTTTTGATGACATAATTTGTAAAACGCTAAAGATGTTACTAATTTGATGTAAAGAACAATTTTACCAAGTTTGAAACAAATCCGATGAATAGTTTCAGAGATCTATATAACATTTCCAATTTTTCCTTCGAGGTTGCCCTGTGAATGATCTTAACAAGGGTCAACAAAACTAATGTTAAAGCGTTGGGGGTAATGATCAAACAAATTTTGAACTCAGTCACTTTTACTATAGTTTTATCTCTCCATGTTCGACTTGGAGGTACTACAAGCTTTAATGTGTCTGTCTTTCCCAACTGTTGTTTAGGTAACCCTGGGTTTCGTATTTGAACACCCCTGTTTTGTCATTGAAGTAACTTGCCAGAAAAACAACAGTTTTGTCTTTTTATAAACTCATAACTGATGAGTGAGGGGGAAAAGAGAAAAGGATTACCTGGTCATCGTTCAAGATCTCTTTCTTATCAGCAGTTTGACTGTTTTCAGTCACAGCGGTGTTGGTCACTCTCTCCTGACACATGAGCACAACGACAGAATCCGCCGAGCACACGCTGGCCGGAGATTTGTTCTTTATCGTATCAGCCGGAGACACATCTCCCTTGTCGCCGCCACGACCTCTGCTAAGGTTGTCGAGGAGACTGTCGTCAGCAGCAGCTGCCACAATGAAGGCTGCGTCAAGGTCAAAATCTTCATCACCACCATCAACGTCATGGTGATATTTTTCAGCAACGGTGTAAATCCTCTCAAACTCTGATCTAGAACTGTCCAAGACATCAGAGTTGATGTCGCTTTCAGTGTTGTTGGATTGTTCTTCCACTCGCAGCTCCCTCAGGTTGAGGGGAGGGGGCTGGGCGACGATGGAGATGTTGTGCTTGTTGACGGGCGTGGCAGCCGACGAGGCGAAGGCTGACGGAGGGGAGATGGGGGTTTCCCGACCCCCCTCTGCGATGGAGAAGGAGTCGGCAGCATGTAAGGCTGGCTGGGACTGGTGTTGTTGTTGTCGTTCCTGCAGTGAAAGTCTCTCCTGTACCTGAAAGTTTCATGAATAAAAAGTTGAGAGTTTTCCTTCAAGCTAACAGAAAAATAAGCTCTGTACTTATCTAGTCAATCACAATCAGGTTTATTACTGTAGATTTGCTATTGTGTTACTGAACAGAAAGGCTAGTTATCTCTCTTATTTTTTTGATGACATAATTTGTAAAACGCTAATGTTACTAATTTGATGTAAAGAATTCTACCAAGTTTGAAACAAATCCGATGAATAGTTTCAGAGATCTATATAAAATTTCCAATTTTTCCTTCGAGGTTGCCCTGTGAGTGATCTTAACAAGGGTCAACAAAACTAATGTTAAAGCGTTGGGGGTAATGATCAAACAAAATTTGAACTCGGTCACTTTTATAGTTTCCGAGAAAAGTCCAACCTTAAGGTTGTGACACGTCATCCGTCTGGCCAGACTAAACACTGGCCGATTACAATTGAGTCACTTTTACTCAAGTGACTAAGAAACAGGATTTTGCTTTAAATTTCACCACAAAAGTTACAAAAATGGCTTTATTAAGCGGCTTTTTCTTAAGCATAACATATAGTGGACATTCCGGACCCTAAAAAATTCAGTTTTTAAAGTGGCTGGCTTTATCAACCGCAGCTTTATTAAGGATGGATTAATTCGTTGAAGTGTCTCTCACAGAATCAGCCGGGCTTTCAGGACTGTCACAGTCATTGTGTAATTAAGACAACCTGTAAATTACAGCCACAATTATGGCTGCAATGAGGAGAAATCAATATTTTATCATTTAATTTTGAAGCGCATCTAAAGTCACTGTTCACAGTACTTGCCACCAGGGCTAGAAATTAACCTTTTTCCTTGAGTGCAACCCGGGCCCATTACTGAAAAAGTTTGAGTGCCCTGATGGAACTATGGGTGCCTTCTGTTGACTAAAAGTCATTGTTTTCGATTTTTTTGCGTGCAAATCGGGCACCTTTGACGCGAACTTTGCGTGCCCGTCACCAACTTTCCGTGCAAAATTCACCAGGCACCCGTTAATTTCGAGCCCTAGCCACTGAGCACAACACAGTGACACATCAAACGGCTTTCTTTCTTTGAAAAAAGCGCACGCTGGGCAGTGAAAAAGCGTGCAGACTTACAGTCAGTCGCACTCGCAGAGACTCAAGGACAAATGCGCTGCGGAGAAATTCGCCTTTGTGGGACTGGGGTCTTATTAAGTTGGTTTCCAAGTCAAACTAAGTGAAAATTAAATACAGTGGTACTCCCCATGTAAGACCTCCCAAAATCTGACAAATTTAGGTCTTAAAAGGGGGGGGGGGGTCTTACAAGGGGGGTGAGGTCAGGTCAGAAAAAGACAGTGAGAGAGAAAAAATCAGTGACAGAGAGAAAGAGAGAAATACCTTCAGGGTCCGTCGAAGTTGTGGCATAATTACAGTTGTGGTTTGGTGAATTAATTTGATAATCTAATTCAATAAAAAGCAAGAGGTATGTATTTTTTCTGTTTTTTTTTTTTACTTTAATTGTATCCTCTACATGTATTTAAAAAAATATTTGGGAGTCAAAAGAGTTTATGTTCATATGGGTGTCAGTATTTGGAAGAGGACTATACACCTGTCACAAAACCAACTCCAAACGCGTTCGTTGAGGTCACCATAAATACATTTCCTTGCCTTGGAGTATTTGCGGTCACAATTTTCGCCGGTCTCCCATCGATTGACCACGTTTTCTTGGTCGCTGACGATCGATTGAATCTGAGTTTTTCCTACCTCAAACGACCGCGCGATCGAAATTGCTGTTTCGCCCTTACGGCTCCGTTTCACCACTTCCACCCTCTGTTCCAGAGTCAAAAATGTCCTCTTCTTTCCGCGCGATTGAGTGTTTGAAGTTGAAGGAGAGTTCGAAGCCATGGTTGAAGAAGAAGATCGTTGATGCTCGCGCGTGTGTTTGTTGATTTTTTGAAAGGAAGTGGACAAAGAACAAAGTTCCTCCCAAGAACAATCAGGGACTGGAACGAGACCCCTTCATCCCTCCTCCTCTCACACCCCCAGGCCCCAGACTCCTGCATTGCGCAGGAGTCGAGTTCCTGCATTGTGCAGGAACTCCCCAGCCCCCAGTAGATTCTAGCTAGGTTTTTTTTTTTTTTTTTTTCTTCACTCTTTGGAATCTGCAACCCTCCACAGTGTGACATAATGGTCAGCCTAAATGACCGTGGTCACAATATGGAAGAAGAAGAAGAAGAAGAAAGAAAAGGGCATGTTGGGATCGTAAAATTGTGAACGCCGGACATGCGCAATCGAGACCTAAACGCGTCGTCTGTTATATTTCCGGCCGAGTGATTTTTGCGATCTTTTTTCAGTGATTCAAGCAAAACGTTACGATTTTTTGTTAGGTTTTGATTTGAAAATGTCGTTACAAGGTCGCAAATTGTAACAACTAGTCGGTCGCAAATCGGGTTCTGGGGGGAGTCGGCCATGGGGGTGATTTATATAGCAAAACTAATCCGTCAGCAAGAATGAGGTCTGAGAAGGGAGAGGGTCTCTGATGGGGGGGTCGTTCGTCGGGAGTACCACTGTATTCATAAATTAATAGCTCATCAATGCGGCCATAATTCTGGCTGTAATTTACAGTTTGGCTTAATTACAACATGACTGTTATGTACAGCCTTAAAGACCGAGAGATTCTGTGAGAGAGAATTAACCGACTGTGTATCTTTAAGCGGCGTCCACTATATTTCTTTTCAGTCTACCTAAAGTTTCAGACCCACTCTTTTGGTCAAGATGTCAAAGTATACTATCGTGGTGTTACTTGACATTTCTGTGTGTATACGTAAACCAAATTATCAGTTAAAGAACAATTTTTTTTACCAGAGGAATTTTAAATATATATTAAATAAGAAAACCAACATAACAAGTAATACTTAAGAACCTGCATTTCCCTGCAACATTTTCTTTAAAAAAAAGTATATATTTACTCACATGAGAAATTTTAATCTTCTTGCGGGACAATTCCACCATCACTTGCCCTCTTGTCATCTGAAAAAAAAGGTGTAAGTACTGTAAGATAAAAAGAAAGTGAGTATTTCATTGTTTGATGTTTCAAACATCAAACACATTTGGCCAAAAAATAGTGTCTGTGTCTGTTAACGAAGATAAAGACAAATAATTTATACAATTGCAAGTCAGTATTTGGTTATCTATTTTTTTCCATTTCATATAAGGAATTTGTTTTTGTGAATTAAACAATTTGGCGGGCATCACTCCTGCTGTACTTCCAGAACAATTTTGTTTTCACTTGTTTTATCATTCTGATTTTTTTCTCCAGGTATTTTTGAGGGAACTTCTTGGTTCGAACCTAAACGTAGGGACGATCAGAAGTCAAGTAGACAGTTAGTTTTACCCAATAATATTTTCAGTTACTTTTTAACGGTATTCATCTAATCCTTCAAAAACTACAGTGAAGGTTAACAAGAGCATGTTACATAAAGATCTACATAAAACAATGAGGAACATGCACACCAACTTTTATGTTGAGAAGTTAAATCAATCAGTTTCAACGCACAATTGCTGACTTCCCTTAGATGTATGTAATTATCGTGCTATCAGTATCACTTAAAGTTAAAAAGATTATTAAATCACACCTGTAAGTAATCACAAAGTTACCACATCGAAAGTGTAGAAGTTATCACTTTTCAATCGCCGCAAAGGAAAAACCTATTCCAAAATGGTGAATCCGCAAATGTTTTCATTCATGCAGTTACTTTAGCATGCACGTTGCCCCCCCCCCCCCCCCCCCCCCACACACACACACACAACCGATATCAGCCGTATTGCTGGCTTTGCGATATTGCTAAAGACAATGCCCTAGTTTTCAATCAAAATGAGGCACTTCCCCAATGAGACAGATTATGAAGTAGCAGACGACAACATGTATGGTTTTCAAATGTGTGTCTGCAGCGTAAGTGAAGCTGTCAAAGATTCTGAAAAGGTGCCTTTGTAGAAATGCGCCATTTTCGCTGAATAGAAGTCGAAACCATGATCAGTTGATAACGTCCTGGATTTTTACAACAGATCTAGTCTAACTCTAACCACTTCTGAATTAAATTTCGTCACCAATGAAAATCTTAGGCAG
Organism: Littorina saxatilis; assembly: GCF_037325665.1. Taxonomy (NCBI): domain Eukaryota; kingdom Metazoa; phylum Mollusca; class Gastropoda; order Littorinimorpha; family Littorinidae; genus Littorina; species Littorina saxatilis. Next base: position 58,838,610 of record NC_090248.1, on the reverse strand, counting down.
AACAAATTGCAACCCGAAAAGTGCATTAGCATGATAACTCATGTAGCACTAATAACCTATGTCCCGACTGTATGTGTGAGGATTCATATAATATTATTCACCCACGAATTTTTTCTCTCACTTCCACGCACCTACCGTATTTTGATCTGGTTATTTTTCAAACAACAGCACTCAGACGATTACTTTAGGGTTGCGGTGAAAGCCCAACCTGTATCCTTTCAAGTTCAGTTGGTTTCGAGGTGATCAGACAAAGCGAAGGACACTAAAACAATCAGAGTTTGACAGCCTTGAACGATTTCAGGCGATCTCCCTTGCGGCCATCTTTGCAGGTTTGCTTGACTCAGTTACTTGCCCTTTGCACGCCGTGTGCTATCCATCAGTCATCTTCTTTCAATTTGTTCCTCAAAGTTTTCATTTCAATTTAACAAATGTAAAACTAAGTAAAACTGGGTCTTTCGATTGATAAACTCATTCACTCGACGATGGACGTCGTCAGCTCGTTGAGTCAAGTTTTACGATTTCAACAAACTTCCGGTTACGCGACAACATCGCTGTGACGTCATGATAAAAAAAACAAGACTTCTTTACAAACCAACGTAATTTACAACTACTTCAAAATTATATGTCAACAAAATATATGTAGACTATATCATGCTTTCGTATATTATAAACATTAATCATCCAAATTAAACATACCGGCCTCTTTCGGTCACATCGGCTTCGCTGCTCTTGCCGCCGCTCTCTCCCTGCGGTGTCCATTTTCAGTGTCAACTGAAGTTTTGGCGCGCCGAACTTGTGTGTGAACTTGTGTGAGGAATTTTACCGTGTATGCGCGGTCACCTATTACGCAAGAGGTGTGTAAAAAACATGCATCCGTGACATTTTACCTCCATTTTCCTGCCTGACGTAAAACGAAACGAAACTTAATTTGGGGGTATTTATTGACCGTTTTATACGGCTTTTGACAATATTTCCCTATGCTGCCGGCAGGATATACCGACCCGGCATCCTAATGAGGGTGTGTAAACTTGCAAAAGGCAGCTTAACGGGGCTCACACAAACACACACACACACACACACACACACACACACACACACACACACACACACACACACACACACACACACACACAAACACCTCGTTTGTAAGTTGAAAAAAATCTTGGTCACAGAATAAGTTTCTTTATTTATCCGTATTAGCTCTGTGTTGGCGAGAAATTCGATGTTGAAAACAGGCGGATGTCCGAAGTCCAAAGTCTTATAATAAGATAAGAGTTATGTCGAACATTAAAAGCCCTTGAAGAGGAACACCACAAAAAAGTAATAACATTTGGTGAGGGTCTGCAGATCGTGTTTTTGTTGTTTGTTTGTTTATTGTTATCTGAGCAAAAACATGATCACCAGATCAAACTGTAGAAAATCTCACCTTGGTATCTTCTCAGTTAGTCTATTTTTCTGGAGCTTAGAAACCGAACCCGGTGAAATCTGTTTCCCCGATTCGGCGAATGCAGAGGTGAGACAGGCTGAGTGAATCTATGTATACCACAATCCTTCGCGCGACCCCTGACCTGGTCTTGACCCCTAACCTGGTCTACATACCACACACGACACAAACCGGTCACCTGCTTGTACCCCTTTAAAAAAAACGTTTTCTTTGGATACACACTTTAACTAACTAGATCTGGTGTTCCAAATTACCCCTCCATTTGACCTGTGAACTCGCAACTGAGTTGACTTTTGTCATGCATAAGATATAGTTAAAAATCATTAACTAACTAGGTCAACAGATCAAGAAGTATTAGGCATTTTTGTGGGCTGCATTTGTTTCATTTGTGTCACCCTTTATGTTTATACTTTTGCAGGCTGGTGTGGAGTTTTGGTGTTGCCAGGGCGATGGAAGACACATACATAAGACATATAAACAAGCTTCCATGTGAAGTGTTTTGATCACAAATCACCATTATTTCACACATTTATGCATATCTATTCTCAGCTCAGACTTGTGCTTTGAAATTGGATGTTTAAGAACTAGCTAAAACCCTGAATAAAGTCTTCGCAGTACATGGAATGGGATCAAAAGTGTGTGTGTGTGTGTGTGTGTGTGTGTGTGTGTGTGTGTGTGTGTGTGTGTGTGTGTGTGTGTGTGTGTGTGTGTGTGTGTGTGTGAGTGTGTGTGTGTGTGTGTGTGTCCCTGAAGTTACAATGCTAAAGTTCAACATACCTTTTTTTTTACCTTGATTACACTGTGATGGCACAAATCATTCACTTGTTCTTCTTCCTCTTGCCCGAAGTCATTAAGTAGCGTTTGTTCGGGAAACCGTAGCAGTGCTTTGAACAATCATGGAAGCAGCAGCAAAGCAGAGTGATTTCCCTTATGTCTTTTTGCCTAAACTGCCAAAAAGAAAGGACAGGCGTCAGAAAAATACCCTACTTCGCTAGTGATGCTTTAATTAAATTAGCCTTGTATGGTTACGTTTGATGTGATAGACTTGTTTTCGATTAGGCTCCGTGAAGAAAATAAAGTTAATAATACAAAGACGTTAACGACTAGCTTGAGTATCATTGCACTACTTGATTCCACCCAGAATGGACTCTCGTAAAAGCTTACAACCGATCGTAGTTTTACACGTCTTTTTAAGGTGGCCGAATTACACGATTCAAATCTTTGACCTTTCAAAAGCAATTTGAAAACTATAATGCAGTCCCACTCGAAGAATTTGTGTTCAGTTCCACTCAAATGAAGCTCTTTAATTGTTGCACTCAGGAAAACATATAAACTTAGGTAAGGGGCAGGCACAGTGAACACTCTGACAACAGCTAGAAACACACACACATACACACGTGCACACACCGTGCACACACACACACACACACACACACACATACACACACACACACACCGTGCACACACACACACACACACGCACACACACACACACACACACATATACACACACACGCACACACACACACACACACACACATACACACACACACACACACATACAGACATACACGAGCAAAAATAACTGCACAACATATGATGGTAAATCTGAGAATGTATCCTAATTGATACATTAATGATCACATCGTTCAACTGACTAAACTAAATGTAACATCGTGGGCTTATATTAATTATAACAGTCTAACTCATAGGCAAGGTCTGGGTGATGACTAACAAAAAAATGTTTTGAAAGCACCTGTTTACATATGCTATTACTTAAATTTTAATAAAAAGCCTCCGACAGCGATTGACCCCAGAAATCGGCTTTTGTTAATATTTTGTCTGCAATTATTTCGGAATGTGCTGAGAAAAGTGTGATTACGCTATGTCCAGGCATATCGGAAAGACACGTTACAATAGTTCAAATAAAAGCACATCATGACAACACGCGTGAACCAGGGTTTAATACCCCTTCCTAATTAGGTCCTGTGGTTGTTACTGATCGGGCAGAAACCCCATTCAACTATCAATTCTCGTTTATCTCAATCTTGGCATGTCATCATTTTCAAAATGTTCAGTGTAGCATAAAATCTGTCCGATTAATTTGTCTCATTTTGTCACGCTTGTTTCAACACACTCTGAAAATATCACACACAAAATATTAGCGAAATCCATTGTTTTCGTCAATCGGTGTCCGCTCACTTTAAATAACTGATAATTGTCTCACACATATTATTCTCCCCTTAGCTGCTACCTCGTCAAGTTACCGGCGGCGAGTTTTAGTCAAGCGAGGTAGTCAGAGCAAACTGAACAAATCTGAATCGGGTGCCTGTAGCTTAACAAACTACCTGGTCTTCAACAGAGCGTGTCAATACGCAATTCACAGTCCCAGGCCTACAGGTGTGGGGGACAGCGTTCTAACATGGCGGCCTTGAATCACTGAGGTGTTTACGAACAGTTTTAAAATCGACTCTCGTTTCTCGGCTAGCTGACTTTGTTCAAACTTCCTGAATTGAAAACGGAGTACACTGTTCGTCGGTATTGGTGTAGGTCACGAAGCATGGTAGTAAAATGCTTGGAGCTGTGTTGGATTTTACCGTCGCGTGCTCTGTTTACCCTGCCGGATTTAAACTGTGAATAAGATCGCTGCGACGGTAATCGTAGTGGTTTGAGAGAGGGACTCTGACTGACTTAACAAGCGACAAGTGACGGGAGTGACATTTTACCGGCAGTACTATGGTCGGATCCGGGGGAGCGAAAGCCGAAAGAAACGTGAGTTTTGTACTGTATTGTGAAAACAGGGAGTGAAGTGGAATTGATACGTAAATTTATGTGAGATTACTGCTGTATCCACAGTCTCAAACCGAGCTGTTTACAACTGGCTCGATATGTCTCTGAGTGTAATATTATTGCAGTAGCGAGTCTGAAGCTGTTTCCAACTGGCTCGATCTGTCTCTTTCAGGTTAAAGTAAGATAAATGCCGTGTTGAGTCGGACACTGTTCCCGACTTGTTCGATCTGTCCCCGTCAGGTTAAAGTAAGATTAATGCTGTATTGAGTCGGACACTCTTCCCGACTTGTTCGATCTGTCTCTGTCAGGTTAAAGTAAGATAAATGCTGTGTTGAGTCGGACACTGTTCCCGACTTGTTCGATCTGTCTCTTTCAGGTTAAAGTAAGATAAATGCCGTGTTGAGTCGGACACTGTTCCCGACTTGTTCGATCTGTCCCCGTCAGGTTAAAGTAAGATTAATGCTGTATTGAGTCGGACACTGTTCCCGACTTGTTCGATCTGTCTCTGTCAGGTTAAAGTAAGATAAATGCTGTGTTGAGTCGGACACTGTTCCCGACTTGTTCGATCTGTCCCCGTCAGGTTAAAGTAAGATTAATGCTGTATTGAGTCGGACACTGTTCCCGACTTGTTCGATCTGTCTCCGTCAGGTAAAGTAAGATAAATGCTGTGTTGAGTCGGACACTGTTCCCGACTTGTTCGATCTGTCTCTGTCAGGTTAAAGTAATATAAATGCTGTGTTGAGTCGGACACTGTTCCCGACTTGTTCGATCTGTCTCTGTCAGGTTAAAGTAATATAAATGCTGTGTTGAGTCGGACACTGTTCCCGACTTGTTCGATCTGTCTCTGTCAGGTTAAAGTAATATAAATGCTGTGTTGAGTCGGACACTGTTCCCGACTTGTTCGATCTGTCTCTGTCAGGTTAAAGTAATATAAATGCTGTGTTGAGTCGGACACTGTTCCTGACTTGTTCGATCTGTCTCCGTCAGGTTAAAGTAAGATTAATGCTGTGTTGAGTCGGACACTGTTCCCGACTTGTTCAATCTGTCTCTGTCAGGTTAAAGTAAGATAAATGCTGTATTGAGTCGGACACTGTTCCCGACTTGTTCGATCTGTCTCCGTCAGGTAACGGTAAGATAAATGCTGTGTTGAGTCGGACACTGTTCCCGACTTGTTCGATCTGTCTCTGTCAGGTTAAAGTAATATAAATGCTGTGTTGAGTCGGACACTGTTCCCGACTTGTTCGATCTGTCTCTGTCAGGTTAAAGTAATATAAATGCTGTATTGAGTCGGACACTGTTCCCGACTTGTTCGATCTGTCTCCGTCAGGTTAAAGTAATATTAATGCTGTGTTGAGTCGGACACTGTTCCCGACTTGTTCAATCTGTCTCTGTCAGGTTAAAGTAAGATAAATGCTGTATTGAGTCGGACACTGTTCCCGACTTGTTCGATCTGTCTCCGTCAGGTAACGGTAAGATAAATGCTGTGTTGAGTCGGACACTGTTCCCGACTTGTTCGATCTGTCTCTGTCAGGTTAAAGTAATATAAATGCTGTGTTGAGTCGGACACTGTTCCTGACTTGTTCGATCTGTCTCTGTCAGGTTAAATAAAGTAAGAGTAATGCTGTGTTGAGTCGGACACTGTTCAGGTTAAAGTAAGAGTAATGCTGTATTGAGTCGGACACTGTTCAGGTTAAAGTAAGAGTAATGCTGTATTGAGTCGGACACTGTTCAGGTTAAAGTAAGATAAATGCTGTGTTGAGTCGGACACTGTTCCCGACTTGTTCGATCTGTCTCCGTCAGGTTAAAGTAAGAGTAATGCTGTGTTGAGTCGGACACTGTACCCGACTTGTTCGATCTGTCTCTGTCAGGTTAAAGTAAGATAAATGCTGTGTTGAGTCGGACACTGTTCCCGACTTGTTCGATCTGTCTCTGTCAGGTTAAAGTAAGATAAATGCTGTGTTGAGTCGGACACTGTACCCGACTTGTTCGATCTGTCTCTGTCAGGTTAAAGTAAGATAAATGCTGTGTTGAGTCGGACACTGTACCCGACTTGTTCGATCTGTCTCTGTCAGGTTAAAGTAAGATTAATGCTGTGTTGAGTCGGACACTGTACCCGACTTGTTCGATCTGTATCTGTCAGGTTAAAGTAAGATTAATGCTGTGTTGAGTCGGACACTGTACCCGACTTGTTCGATCTGTCTCTGTCAGGTTAAAGTAAGATTAATGCTGTATTGAGTCGGACACTGTTCCCGACTTGTTCGATCTGTCTCTGTCAGGTTAAAGTAAGATAAATGCTGTATTGAGTCGGACACTGTTCCCGACTTGTTCGATCTGTCTCTGTCAGGTTAAAGTAAGATAAATGCTGTATTGAGTCGGACACTGTTCCCGACTTGTTCGATCTGTCTCCGTCAGGTTAAATAAAGTAAGAGTAATGCTGTGTTGAGTCGGACACTGTTCAGGTTAAAGTAAGAGTAATGCTGTATTGAGTCGGACACTGTTCAGGTTAAAGTAAGAGTAATGCTGTATTGAGTCGGACACTGTTCCCGACTTGTTCGATCTGTCTCTGTCAGGTTAAAGTAAGAGTAATGCTGTATTGAGTCGGACACTGTTCAGGTTAAAGTAAGATTAATGCTGTATGGAGTCGGACACTGTTCAGGTTAAAGTAAGATAAATGATGTATTGAGTCGGACACTGTTCAGGTTAAAGTAAGAGTAATGCTGTATTGAGTCGGACACTGTTCAGGTTAAAGTAAGAGTAATGCTGTATGGAGTCGGACACTGTTCCCGACTTGTTCGATCTGTCTGTGAATAGAGGGTAAAATAATATGAATGATGTATCAAGTAAGTCTAAAACTATTTCGGATTCCGACTTCAGTGCTTAATTGGTCTATCTCTGAGTTGAGAGTAAAGTAATATTGACGCTGTATCGAGTCTTAAACAGTGTGTAAATTTTGGGTACGCCGGGAGGAGTAACTTAAAAAAATAGGCACTGTGTCGATTAGTAAGTTAAGGGGGTCTATATTTTATGTCTGTGCTTAAAGCTCACTGCGTTGCCTGAGCAGGGTCAAATAAGGTTGCTACTGTTTTGAAGAGGAAGGAAGTGTACGTGTGGAACTTTCGATTTGCTTTAATTGGAGAGAAAAATATATTTCACACTTTGTATGAGTCATGACTCTGAGGTGTATACTTAATTTAAGGTATCTTGGTACATGTACTTGAATTATCGAATCTGTTAACAAAACTGGCTTTTCTCCAGAAGCTGGGTGTGTGTGTTTGTTTTAATAAATCGTTTGTGTTTTTTTTGTTTTGTTTTTTATAAAGCGGACCATTTTAAATGAAGTTTATTTTTCTCGGAGGCATACTAATGAGGTCTTCATAATGACTACTAAACTTCATAGCAAACGCTTCCCTCTATTCAGCTTCACGCACTACCGGGTCACCAGTTAACCACATGAAACTTTAGAACGGACACCCTTCGCTTGCACATGTGGATTATGCGTTGGAAAGGAAAACATGCATTCTGTTGAGAACAAAAGTGACATAGCTGGCTACGATCGCCTTGCCGAGAAGTGCAACTCTGCTGCTTGTTGATAGTCATTTTGAAGAGTTACTAATTAGCATCCAAGCCGCACAATTATTTTACTCGCAAAATGATAGTGGTCTGATTGGCTTGAATCGATTTTGAGAGGAATTTTGTTTGTTTGTTTGTTTGCTTAACGCCCAGCCGACCACAAAGGGCCATATCAGGGCGGTGCTGCTTTGACATTTTACGTGCGCCACACACAAGACAGAAGTCGCAGCACAGGCTGCATGTCTCACCCAGTCACATTATTCTGACACCGGACCAACCAGTCCTAGCACTAACCCCATAATGCCAGACGCCAGGCGGAGCAGCCACTAGATTGCCAATTTTAAAGTCTTAGGTATGACCCGGCCGGGGTTCGAACCCACGACCTCCCGATCACGGGGCGGACGCCTTACCACTAGGCCAACCGTGCCGGTTTTGAGAGGAATACAAATCACACAAAAAACACAGTTATAAAGGATAGCATTCAAGTACCAGAGGGTTTCAATGCTAATGAGCTTTAAACATTGGTTACAGTCGAGTTGCTGTGTGTTTCGCCCTTCCTCCCAGTAGGCTACCCTGTTTAAATGACTGACCGATTTCATAAAATGTAAGGTCCTAACATTCCTCTAAATCTAATAATAGGGACGTTAATTGGTGGTATGATAGCGATCAAATACGCCCCGGGGTTGTTTTTACGAAGATGCACATTCAGTCAAACCACATTGAGCTGCTTATGAAATACATGTAGCTGTGACGGTATTTTGTGGTACACTCTATTGCTCTATTTTCACATTTACTTGATTGCGGGTAGGTCTCTCACTTTCCAGTGCAGGCCCATGCCTGGGATCACCTTCGCCCAACCCTTAGAGATAAAGATGTAAAGCCGAGCGGTCTTAGCTTCACATTTCTGACACCATTTGTAAAGCCGAAAGTGGTCTTAGCTTCACATTAACTCGAACTGTCTGTGTCTGTGTCTTAGATGTTATACGTGTTTGAAGGTCATTTGTCAGGATGGCAATCACACGACAGGACAAACAGACACACAGAATATAAACTCAAGAAGAGGCAGGTGAAGTTCAAAATTGTATTGAATCAAAACAAATCATGAAGAGAGCGAGAGAGAGAGAAAGAGAGAGAGAGATTGTGTGCGTGCGTGTTTGGAGATACAGACCGAGAGAGAGACAAATTGTCCGCGTGCGTGTGTGTGTGGCAAGAGAGACAAACGGACGCACTTACACTCAAACCCGGATACACACAATTCTGTAGTGCTGACTGAGCTGTTCATCGTAGAAACAGCTTCCTTACGGTGTAACTGTAAGCGATCGTGTAAAACAGCACAGGTCGATCTGAACAAGAACACCAGAGGAAGAACAAGAGAACAAGAACAAGAAATTATAAGGCCGTATTTACAACAGAAATTTGCATTTAGGAAAGCCTAACAGTTACAACACTATATTACACAAAGAATTATACAGTGGAACCTCTCTTAAAGGTACCTCCAAAAATATGAGAAAATCGGGTTTTAAAAAATTGGGTAATTTTACTGGGGTTATGAACAGACAGGCTGAGAAAAGAAGGTCTGAGGGAATCTTAAATTGCCACGGGGGGGGGGGGGGGGGGGGGGGGTCTTAAAAGGGGGGTTCCACTGTAATGATTATAGATTAGATTAAACATCGTGACTCGTAATTCAATATACAGTGTTAAATATCACTTCTTCTTGAAAATACTTTGACATGCGCTTTATATATACAGGCATGCATCATTCTACCTATAGACAGATGTTTACAGTTACACAAACATACAGTATTGCTGTTTTCTGTGCAGCCGGGATAATTAATTTTCGGATTTAACTTTTGCAGCTAGGCACAGGTGTCTGTTTTTTTTTTTTTTACGTTTGCCTTTTTTTCACTGAATATAAGCTGCATCAACAAAAATAAACGGTTTACCAAAGAAACTCTGTGTTGTAGTTACTTCTATTGTTCGCGTGACGCTAACTGAACCATATGCCTCCAGGTGTAGTTATAATTGGAAATAAACAGTGCTTCATACATTTTTTTCACATAAAATGTACTGTTTCTGTCTATCTTTCGCCATGAAGTCAATCGTTTCTGTACCTTCACTGGTCAGTCTATCTCAAGGTGTACACTTGGTTCTGTGCGTTTACTTCAAGTGTGTGTATCTTTTGAAATGCACCGTATTTTATACTTCCTTTCACCATCAAGTCAAACGTTTCTGTACACTCTCTCCAATTCTGTCACAAGGTGTACTCTTTGTACCCGTGCAGAATGGGAGTGTTTAGTTAAGTAATTTCGCAGGTTGACAGCAGTAACGAAACTAATTCAGGAAAATCAGTGTGAAAGCGAAGAGGAAAACCTGGGATAAGTTGCACAATACAAGTACACTTCAAAGTTTTGCATCTTTCACTTGAATTAACCTGTATGTATATTCTTGTAGTTTACTTGTATCTTTCACTTGAAGTAAACTGTTTCAGGGCACAGCGAGTCGTTCTGCAACAGGGCAAAATGGTTACAACGGAGGGGGGAGGTATGCAGAAAGGAACAGCAGCTCAGATGACAATGACGTATTTCACACAGTATCTTTACACCCAGGCGTTCACCGTCACACTGTACGGAATGGGTCTGCTACGCCAGTCAGCGTGTCACAGGTAAGAATAACGTCATGTGATAAGGAAAAGTTTGCAAAAAAAAAGATTTAAGTTAAAACCACGTACACACACGCGCGCGCGCGCACACACACACACACACACACACACACACACACACACACACACAAACACACACACACACACACACACACACACACACACACACACACACACACACACACACACACAGCACGAAGAAGAAAAAGAAAAGACAAAATTAAAAATTGAAATATTAAAAATGTATATAGCTTCCTCCCATCTTTTGTTATCATTATCTCAAACCATCTGAATTGTTCATCCCCTTTCATTTTGTTTACCTGTAGTGCACCTTGTGCAATCCTTTAAGGCTTTTTAAGTTTAAAAAATGGATATGTCAAAGATCTAGTGAACATTTATTAAACGTTCCATTTATCAACAATTTCTCTTTGTCAAAGATCTAGTGAACATTTATTAAACGTTCCATTTATCAACAATTTCTCTTTGTCAAAGATCTAGTGAACATTTATTAAACGTTCCATTTATCAACAATTTCTTTTTGTCAAAGATATAGTGAACATTTATTAAACGTTCCATTTATCAACAATTTCTCTTTGTCAAAGATCTAGTGAACATTTATTAAACGTTCCATTTATCAACAATTTCTCTTTGTCAAAGATCTAGTGAACATTTATTAAACGTTCCATTTATCAACAATTTCTCTTTGTCTACCGTTTCTGTTTGTTTATGCTTCTTTTTCAGGAGAAAAGATTCCTACATGGTTTCAACCCGTTTAAAGTCAAGTTGTAGATTTTTTCATTTCACAAAATGAAATGGTCAAACTTTCTGAGAAAAAGAAGAAAAACATATTGGTGGTTCGCGCTATATAAGCTGTCATTGTTATCATTATTTGCCCTCACCATCCTCTCCACAGGTGAGGTAATCATTACTGTCATTATTCTCATTGTCATCATTATTTGCTCTCGCCGTTCTCTCCACAGGTGAGGTAATCATTATTATCATTATTCTCATTGTTATCACTATTTGCTCTCGCCGTTCTCTCCACAGGTAAGGTAATCATTACTGTCATTATTCTCATTATCATTATTTGCCCTCACCGTCCTCTCTGCAGGTGAGGTAATCATTATTCTCATTATTCTCATTATCATCATTATTTGCTCTCACCATCCTCTCTGCAGGTGAGGTAATCATTATTCTCATTATTCTCATTATCATCATTATTTGCTCTCACCATCCTCTCTGCAGGTGAGGTAATCATTATAATCATTATTCTCATTGTTACCATTATTTGCTCTCACCGTCCTCTCCACAGGTAAGGTAATCATTATTATCATTATTCTCATTATCATTACTTGCTCTCACCGTCCTCCCCACAGGTGAGTTCATCGTCATTATCATTATTTAGTTACTATCATTCTTTGCTCTCCCCATCCTCTCCCCAGGTGTCGCTGCCATGCACGCGCGACTCAAGCCTGGCGGACGAGCTGAACCAGGCAAGCAGCGGCAGCAAGAAGGCGCTGTACGCAGAGGACGAGAATGAGGAGCGAGGCAACTGGTCGGGGCGCTTCGATTTCATCCTGTCCATGCTGGGCTACGCCGTGGGGCTGGGAAACATCTGGAGGTTCCCCTACCTCTGCTACAGGAACGGGGGAGGTGAGTGTGTGGGGGGGGGGAGGGGGGAGTGTGTGTGTGTGTGTGTGTGTATAATATGTGTGTGTGTGTGTGTGTGTGTGTGTGTGTGTGTGTGTGTGTGTGTGTGTGTGTGTGTGTGTGTGTGTGGAAAGCGAGTTCGTTCTAAACGAAATTTGCTTTAAGTGAGTTTGTGCTAAGCGAAGTCGCCATCGTCATTTTCAGCAGCAATGTTTATGAATTGCCCCTGCGCACCACAACTCTCGACGATTTGTCGTCATCATAAACAACATCATCACTAGCTTCATCATCCTTGTCGTTGGCAGCAGCAGCAGCGCCTCTTTTTAACAGAGCCCACGGCGATTCATCGTCGCCGTCACCATCATCATCGTCATCATCTTCATCGTCATCATTATCAGCAACAGCATCATCATAAACAACATCATCATCGTCGTCGTCGTTTTTTTCGTCGTCGGTGGCGTTATCGTCGTCATTGACTATCATCAACAGTTCCAAGCTATTTATGTGTTATTTCAGGCGCTTTCCTGCTGCCGTTCCTGCTGATGATGGTGATCATAGGCCTGCCGTTGTTCTTCCTGGAGGCCTCTCTGGGCCAGTTCTGCAGTGCCGGGCCCATGGGATGCTGGCAGTTCGCTCCTCTCTTTAAAGGCGAGTGTTGTTTGGGAACACAATGCGTCTCTCCGTCTGTCTCTGTGTCTCTGTGTCTCTGTCTCTGTCTGTCTGTCTGTCTGTCTGTCTGTCTGTCTGTCTTTCTCTCTCTCTCTCTCTCTCTCTCTCTCTCTCTCTCTCTCTCTCTCTCTCTCTCTCTCTCCCCTCTGTCACCGTCTCTCTCTCTTTCTCTCTCTCTTTCTCTCTCTCTAATTATACTCTCTCTCTCTCACACCCCCCCACCCCCCCTGTCTCTGTCTTTCTTTCTTTCACTGTCTGCCTCTCTCTCTCTCTGTCCTCTCTCTCTCTCTCTCTCTCTGTCCTCTCTCTCTCTCTCTCTGTCCTCTCTCTCTCTCTCTTTCTTTCTCTCTCACTCTCTCTCTTTCTCTCTCTCTCTCTCTCTCTCTCACTCTCTCTCTCTCTCTCTTTCTCTCTCTTACTTTCTCCGGGATGTTCCCCCGGACAAGATTTTTAACTTTTTAAAAGAGATCAAGATTTTTTACAAGATTTGAAGTACCAGAAGTGATAGTGATACACTTTTAGAACCTTCTTTTACAGTGATAGATCTGAATGTACATAGTCTGAAACGTAGAACTTGCCATGTGAAGTAAAAAAGAAAATAACTACATCGGTCTCGAATAGCAGCTAGCATCTGCTGAAGGGACATTAAAACCCAAAAACCAACCAATCTCTCACTTTCTCTCCCTTTGTCAGTTCCTGTCTCTCTCTCTCTCCCCCCCCCCCCCCCCCCCCCTTCTCTCCTGCTTCTCTTACTCACACACACACACACACACACTCACTCACTCACTCACTCACAAGTACAGGTTGAACTGTTCTTGGTTTTTGGCATATGCCAAAGTGTATTAATGCGGGTATCCATTGTGCTTGTGTAATGATTTACATGCATATGATCGTGTCCGCATATCTAAAACAAACATACGTGTGTGTACGTGGTTGTGTGTGCAGGGCTGGGAATTGCGATGGTGGTGGTGTCCGGTCTGACCGCTGTATACTACAACATGATCCTGGCTTGGTCTCTCTACTACCTCTTTGCGTCCTTCACCTCTGACCTCCCCTGGGACACGTGTGACGAGACATGGAACTCTGAAGGTAACCTGGCTGGATGTTCTGTCGGTCTATCTGTGTGTCTTTACACCCAACTTTATAATTACAGGGGTGTATAGGTATCACGCTGTTTGTTTGTTTCTTTGTTTGTCTGTTTGTTTGTTTGTTTCTCCTTTTATCAGTACTTAGATCTCTGGTTTCAGAAGCGAACGAGACGAAGAAGATATCTTGTCTTATAATGGGTCGATTGAGCTGAAATGCAATGTCTTGCTTGGAAATAAGGTACACACTGTCGTAGCAACAAAGCAAAACAAAAATAGGGTTCCTATACCTTTAGCGAAAGAGGAGAATTACATACTACACTGTCCATGTATGATGTGCAAGTTACAACAGGTCCATCGAGAAGCTCTGACCGCTTTGTGACCCGAGGTCAGTGTCTGGTTCTCTCTCTCTGTACTCAGCAGTCCGGGACAGAGAGATTGTCGCTAGAGCTCCAATGTCTTAGAGGATTAGACGAACTCCGGAAATAACTCTGTCGGGTTTGCCAGGGTTGTGAAAGAGTGAGTACCCTTGCATTTGCACAGAAAAAAACCCCATTGCCATCCCGATGGAGTTATTTCCGAAAATCGGCTATTGCTCGGACCTCTCTGTCAGTGTCTGTCTGTCTGTCTGTCTGTCTGTCTGTCTGTCTGTCTCTCTGTCTCTCTGTCTGTCTGTCTCTCTGTCTGTCTGTCTGTCTGTCTGTCTGTCTGTCAGTGTCTGTCTGTCTGTCTGTCTGTCTGTCTGCCTGTCTGCCTGTACCTCCGTGCGGCCTCTCTCTTTTCAGTGAAATCACTTCTCAAGTTTGTTGTTGCTCGTTTGTTCGATCGTTCGACTGGATTTGACTGTCTCACACACTATAACTCTTGCAGTGATTGTTTTCAGATTGCAGCCTCAAGCTGCCATTGGTTTCTTGTAAGGACCAGGCCGAGAATGATGATGGCACGTGCACTGACGTCACGTCCGGTGAATTCGTGGGGCTGTGGAACCAGAGTTTGTTTCAGGAAGTTACGGGCCGTGTGCGTGTGTCGCCGTCAGAAGAGTACTGGAAGTAAGTTTCATTTCAATAAGCTTCTCATTATTTTGTTGTTTTTGTCTTATCGGGCTCATTTCATTCTCATATCTCACTGTTTATTAGTTTATCCCATCCTAACCCAACTTTTGTCAAAGCATCCGTTTTTAACCTTTAATGTTACTTATCTGTAATTTACGGGCCTGTTACAGTGGGAACGCCCTGTCCATCAGTAGCGGTATAGACAGCCTGGGACAATAACTCACCTGTTGTTTACTGTCACTGTTTCAGCGGGTAGGCCCTGTCTATCAGTAGCGGTGTAGACAGCCTGGGACAATAACTCACCTGTTGTTTACTGTCACTGTTTCAGCGGGTAGGCCCTGTCCATCAGTAGCGGTATAGACAGCCTGGGACAATAACTCACCTGTTGTTTACTGTCACTGTTTCAGCGGGTAGGCCCTGTCCATCAGAAGCGGTATAGACAGTCTGGGACAATAACTCACCTGTTGTTTACTGTCACTGTTTCAGCGGGTAGGCCCTGTCCATCAGTAGCGGTATAGACAGCCTGGGACAATAACTCACCTGTTGTTTACTGTCACTGTTTCAGCGGGTAGGCCCTGTCCATCAGTAGCGGTATAGACAGCCTGGGACAATAACTCACCTGTTGTTCACTGTCACTGTTTCAGCGGGTAGGCACTGTCCATCAGTAGCGGTATAGACAGTCTGGGACAATAACTCACCTGTTGTTTACTGTCACTGTTTCAGCGGGTAGGCACTGTCCATCAGTAGCGGTATAGACAGTCTGGGACAATAACTCACCTGTTGTTCACTGTCACTGTTTCAGCGGGTAGGCCCTGTCGATCAGTAGCGGTATAGACAACCTGGGAGAATAACTCACCTATTGTTTACTGTCACTCTTACAGCGGGAAGGCACTGTCCATCAGTAGCGGTATCGACAACCTGGGACAGCCCAAATGGGACCTGACACTGTGTCTGTTGCTGGCCTGGATCATCTGCTTCTTCTGCTTGCTCAAGGGCATCAAGACCACCGGCAAGGTCAGTTTACATTGTTAGCTTTCTGCAGAATTTGTGACGTGGATTATATCATCGTTTCGGCCACGTTTACGAGGCGACTCAGTTTTAGCTCATTATTAGATGTTCTCGCCCCCCCCCCCCCCCTTGATCACAAGGCTTCTGTGGTGTGGTGGCAATCTCCCGTACGCCAACACCGTCTTGGAACCACCCTATGGCTCTTCCTCTGTCCAGCAGGCTTAACTTCTGTCGTCCGACCATCGTGATGTTGTGCCCTGGTCCGCCCAGGCCCTGGCTTTTATTGAGTAACCAGTGACCAGTGTTCACAGTCAAAGCATCAAGCTTCCACGTGCAGTGCATCATTTTGTCAGAAACACCTATAGAAAAAATGGTGAGTCAGCATAACACGGTAACATTTTCCAACTTTTCACCAATTTTCAACGCTCAGCCACTGACGTCCGAGTAGCACGTGCAGCACACCAAGCCTGTACAACAAAGGCAGGAGTCCACTCTGTGCGTGTGTGTAAGATCAGCGTTGTAGCTTGCAAAGTTTTGACAATAGCATCGATTTGCAAAAACACATGAAAATGAAGGGTGTTCCCTAACTTTTTGTGAGTAGTTTAGAACTAGTTAATAACATTCATGAAGCTGAGATAAATTTGCCAACGTCAACCCAATCGTTGTTTTGTACACTGGACTTGGAGATTCTGTCATTATGATTGCTGGGTTTCAGCAGCAAATGTAAGCCTACCTGCCGCTGATGTCCTGCAACGCACAACCACAAACATCACGAGAAAAAAATCATCACATCTTCTCCTTACAAGCAAAAGCTGTAGATTTCCCCTGCAAAAGGGAATGCAGGTCAACAGAAGAGAGGACAGAAGGAAGCTACAAAATCTTCTGCTCAGAAAAACAAGTGGGGAACATCTTCTGCTCAGAGGAAGAAAGGGGGAACATTCTTAACGAAACGTTCTATCCTGAAGGCAAGCACTACTGCTTCTGCATGTGTGGCATCAACTCCCCTGAGGGCATGATACAGTGCCAGAAGTGCACACAGTGATCACACGATGATTGCGCTGACAGTAAAAGACAAAAGGACATTGTCTGCGAAATCGGGTCTTATCTTATTTTTTTATTTTTTTTAAGGTGTTGTTTCTCAGTTTGTTTTTTTATACCTAGCCCTAATTTTTTTTCTTCACATTTTAGGCTTAAATTGCTTTCCGATTTGTTATTTCCTTGGTGAAAATCACAATATGATGTGGGAAAAAAAACATTTAAATAAAATGTCTCAATCAAAATGTTATGCCGTTTTATTTCTCTTGTGTGTGTGGCAAAGACTAGTGTACTTTTGTGCGTGTGATTTAGAGTGTGTATGTGTATATGTGTGTATCAGAGACACAGACAGAGCTAGAAAGAGAGTCAGTGTGTTTTTGTATGTGTTCCGAGTTTGACGACACAGTGTTCCACTTTACACACCCATGCGTCCAACCTGGAACAGATGCAGACATTTTTATAATGATCAGTCTGATGAGTTGCGTGACTTTTATTTTATTTTATGTTGTTCGTTTATTTACCAATAGACTCTAGTATATGCTTTGCAATATCCATTTTGTTGTCTGGTCCGGTTGTTTCTCCTTAACTGTTCCGGGTTTGGCGACTTTCCACTAGGAATAGGAATGTGCATATTTTTCAAAATTGTTAAGTGATGATAGCGTTAATGTTTATAACATTAGCAATCGTACGAGCATAAGGATAAAACAAATTCGAATGTTAAGGATAAGGATAAGGACAAGATTTCATATAGTCTTGTGAATTTTCCCCCATGGAAATTCGGTCTGTTTTCTCTCTGAGGAAAGCGAGCTACCATACAGTATGGCGCTACCCAATATTTTTCAGAACCCTTTTTAATGGATCGCAAAAGCCAACTAAGAAAGAACGCCAAAGGCATCTCATATGTTGGCAGCCTGGGCCTAGGTTACCAACCAGGTGGGAGCCAGCCAGGTTGGATTGGCTGAAATTGAAATTTGTTGTGATTTCATCGTATCAGACCCCGCGATTTGTTCTCTCACGTTTGAGTGGCACCCACTTTCTTTTTTTTCTTCTTTTTTACATTTAGTCAAGTTTTGACTAAATGTTTTAACATAGAGGGGGAATCGAGACGAGGGTCGTGGTGTGTGCGTGTGTGTGTGTGTGTGTGTGTGTGTGTGTGTGTGTGTGTGTGTGTGTGTGTGTGTGTGTGTGTGTAGAGCGATTCAGAGTAAACTACTGGACCGATCTTTATGAAATTTTACATGAGAGTTCCTGGGCATGATATCCCCGGATGTTTTCTTCATTTTTTCGATAAATGTCTGATGACGTCATATCCGGCTTTTTGTAAAAGTTGAGGCGGCACTGTCACACCCTCATTTTTTAATAAAATTGATTGAAATTTTTGCCAAGCAAACTTAGACAAAGGCCGGACTTTGGTATTGCATTTCGGCTTGGAGGCTTAAAAACTTACTGATGATTTTGGTCATTAAAAATCTGAAAATTGTAATTAAAATTATTTTTTTATTAAACGATCCAAAAACAATTTCATCTTATTCGTCATTATTTGCTGATTCCAAAAACATATAAATATGTTATAGTCGGTTTAAAAACAAGCTTTGAAAATTAAAAATATGAAAATTATGATAAAAATTAAATGTCCGAAATCGATTTAAAAACAATTTCATCTTATTCCTTGTCGGTTCCTGATTCCCAAAACATATAGATATGATATGTTTGGATTAAAAACACGCTCAGAACGAGCGGTGGACAGACGATGCTACGAGTATACGGTCTTGCGGAAAAAATGCAGTGCGTTCAGTTTCATTCTGTGAGTTCGACTGAGCTTGACTAAATGTTGTATTTTCGCCTTACGCGACTTGTTTCTGAATTGTTGTGGATTTTTTAAAAAAAAACTTACATACATCGTACAAGAAATAAACATCGTTTCTACATATGTGACCCTCCACCACGAAATGAGTCGCATGTCACCTCGCGCGGTTCTGCGCTAGGCTTAATAAAAGTCCGGGGAGTGTCTGGTAACAGTGTGAGGGTCACCTTAGTCACGGGCTTATAACTCAAACAGTTTTCGCTCTTTTCTGAAACGGGTTTCACCACTGGATAGAGCATAAAAAACTCTTTAGGAAAATGTAAAAATATGAAAATCATGCAAAAGTGACATGTGACTTATTCCGTGGTGGAGGGTCACAATTATTGATAATGCTGCCTGCTAAGCACCCACTTTTAGTTCCTGTACCTCAGACCTGTTCTTCAAGTGTAAGCGTGTGTTGTATATTTTCAACAGGTTGTGTATTTCACGGCGATTTTCCCGTACGTGGTACTGTTTATCTTGCTGATCCGTGGAGCCACGCTGGACAACGCTGGAGAGGGCATTTATTACTTCATCGTGCCCGACTTTGAGCGACTAGCCGACGCCAGGGTGAGTTAGGTTGTCAGGCTATCATCCTTTTAAAACATTGGAGAGGGCATTTATTACTTCATTGTGCCCGACTTTGAGCGGCTAGCGGACGCCAGGGTGAGTTATATTGTCAGGCTATGGTCATTTTAAAATGGTGTAGTGTTACGAGTGGAGTATTACACGTTAGAGAAGGCATTTATTACTTCATTGTGCCCGACTTTCAGCGACTTTGCGGACGCCAGGGTGAGGGTTGTAGTTTTACGAGTGTAGTATTAAACATTGGAGAAGGCATTTATTGCTTCATTGGTCTAGATTTGTAACGACTATTGGACGAGAAGGTGAGGGATGTTGTCAGGCTATATTCATTTTAAAATGGTGTTGTGTTACGAGTGGAGTATTAAACGTTACAGTAGGCATTTATTACTTCATTGTGCCCGATTTCGAGCCACTAGCTGACGCGAGGGTGAGTTATGTTGCCGGGCTGTATTCATTTTACAATGTTGTAGTATTACGAGGGGCGTACTAAACATTGGAGAGGCATTTATTATTTAATTGTGCCGGATTTTCGGCGATTAGCGGACGCGAGAGTGAGGGATGTTGCCAGACTATATTAATCAACATTATTGTAGTGTCATGAGTGGATCAAAACAAAAAGAAAACACAACAGTTTTGGTTAATTCTTTATCAAATTTTTGTCAGACTTCTTCAGGATGGTAATGACAAGTAATAGACTATAAGGAATGACATTTTATGAGGGGAGTGTGAAGCATTGGAGAGGGTAGTCTTTGCTTGATTGCGCTAGACTTTGAGCGGCTAGTGTACGCAAGAGTAAGGATCATTGTTATGCATGGAGTATCGTGAATGAAGTTGGTGTAGTATCTTTACGAAAGGAATATTTGTATTATCTTTACGAATGGAATATTTGTATTATCTTTACGAATGGAATATTAGTATTATCTTTACGAATGGAATATTAGTATTATCTTTTCGATTAGAGGATAAGTGGTATCTTTACGATTGGAGTAGAAGTGTTATCTTTACGATTGGAGTATATGCATTACATACAGTATCTTTATTATTGCAGTATTAAAAGACTTTGAGATACTATTTTCGACATTCTTTGATTTGGGGGTTTGTGCAAGATGCAGAATATTCGGATCAGGACGATGAGCGCAATGATTTCGAAACAGTACTTGCATGCTGCGGTTGGTCGAAATTGGTCTCTCTGGCCTTTGGACTTATCAAGAAAATATTCAATACTCAAGCACATGGTTTAAAAAGAAAGTAAAAAGAAGCTTGTATGACCAGTATATCCATAAATGGTTTACAGAAATTGGAACAAAAAATATGTTTTGGAATTATCGAATGTTCAAAGTTTGCATGTGAAGACTACGTCACACACCTGCCATATCAGCAATGTGTTTCAATGATGAAGTTTAGAACATTAAACAACAATTTGCCTGTACAGAAAGAACGTTATCTTAACATCCCGAGGTCAGAAAGAACTTGCACCAAATGTGTATCGCATGACATAGGTGATGAATTCCATTATTTATTTGTCTGTGATTTTTTTCAAAGAAGAAAGAGCTGAGTTGTTACCACCTTACTATTGGAAAAAACCTAATGCACTTAAATTTAAAAAGTTGTTTGCTACTAAGAAAAAGAAATTGCTAAAGAATATTTTGGACTTTATTAATAGAATTTGTAACAGTTTTTCATAAATTTTTTATTTTTTTATTTTTTTATTTATTTATTATATTAGCATATATCATGATTGTATTGATTGTATTTATTGTTCAAAATGCCCCCATGGGTTATGGACCAATAAAACTTGAACTTGAACTTGCTAACACAGTCATTTTCGCTGTCAGTAAATATGGTGTTTTTCAAGAAATACAGTGGAACCCCCCTTGTAAGACCTCCACAAAGTCTGAGAAAACAAGGTCTTAAAAAGGAGGGATCGAGTCTTAGAATGGGGGGTCTTAAAAGGGGGGTTCCATGGTAAATAGACGGATCTGGTGATCAAAGTCTAACTAGGCTTTTTTTCAAGGAAGGTGATTTTCTGTCAGGTGTGGAAGGATGCAGCCAATCAAATCTTCTTTTCCATGTCCATTGCCGGTGGTGGGCTTATAACGCTTTCAAGCTACAATCGTTTCCACAACAACATATTGAGGTAAACAACTGTTGTTGTTGTTGTTGTTGTTGTTGTTGTTGTTGTTGTTGTTGTTGTTGTTTGGGTTTTGGTGGAGGGGGAGTACAAGACTACTGAGGGGAGTCGATTGTTTCCCTGTTGGGTTGGTGCGGACAAGTGTGGGTGTTTCTATGTGTCACTGTGTGTGTGTGGAGGGGGTGGGGTGGACAAGTGTGGGTGTTTCTATGTGTCACTGTGTGTGTGTGGAGGGGGTGGGGTGGACAAGTGTGGGTGTTTCTATGTGTCTCTGTGTGTGTGTGGAGGGGGTGGGGTGGACAAGTGTGGGTGTTTCTATGTGTCACTGTGTGTGTGTGGAGGGGGTGGGGTGGACAAGTGTGGGTGTTTCTATGTGTCACTGTGTGTGTGTGGAGGGGGTGGGGTGGACAAGTGTGGGTGTTTCTGTGTCACTGTGTGTGTGGAGGGGGTGGGGTGCATGTCTGTGAGCTTCTATGTATTTCTGGTGGGGAATTAAGTGGGCGCGTGTGTGGGGGGGGGGGGGGGAGGGGGGTGATCGTGTCTGCGTGTCTGCCTTACGTACTTGCGTTAGTGTAGTCTCTGTGTGTCTGTCTATCAGTCTGTCTGTGTTCCCTTTACTTTGAGGCTTGGTCACTCTCTACCCCTAATCGTCAATCTCTCTCTCTCTCTCTCTCTCTCTCTCTCTCTCTCTCTCTCTCTCTCTCTCTCTCTCTCTCTCTCTCTCTCTCTCTCTCTCTCTCTCTCTCTCTCTTTCTCTTGTCCGGGATGTTCCCCCGGACAAGTTTTTTTTTAAAGTTTAAAAGATATCAAGATTTGCAACAAGATTTGAAGTACAAAATGTTAAAGCAGTGAAGTTTTAGAACCTTCCTTTTACGGTGATAGACCCGATTGTAAATAGTTTTAAGCATGGAAGTTACCATGTGAACTGTAAAAGGAAACAAACTTGCATCAGTCTCCAATAGCAATAACATGATGAAGAGACGATAAGCAATAATACCCAACTAACCTCTTTCTCTTGGCATCACAGAGACTCGCTGATCGTTGCTGTTGGCGACGCCGTGACGTGTGTGTTCGGGGGGTTCGTCATCTTCTCTTTCCTGGGCTACATGGCGGGGCAGCTGAACGTGGAGGTCAAAAATGTCGTCAAGGATGGTGAGTTTCATTCGGTCAGACTTTTTGAAAAACGTGTACCATGGGGAAAAAAAGCCCTGTCTGGAAGCACCGAGAAATGTGTATTGAATTCGAGAAGCTTATGATAGATGCGGCCGAGTTGGTGGACCTGAAGTAGAAACTGTGGGGCCCATCGGAGTCCCTGCGGCGAACTGCAGACTTCATCACATCAACAACCTTGACAGTCTAGCATGGCAACGGGAACGCAGAAGGAGAAGAAGAAGTGTTTATTTGAAATAAACACTAATTTTGAGGCTTGAAGCTTTACAAAATAGAAGAAGAACATCATTCGAATTGTTTGTTGCAATTTTTAGTTACCACTGAAAACACTTTTGATCTATTAAATCTAAACATGCAACTGCTTTGTAATATACGCTTCCCACAAAGTAAACGTAGCTCTTTTTAGTTCGAACCAGAAACTGATCCAGCAAGTATTGGATTAAAAAGCTTCTAACCGTCTATCCTATTTTTTCCGTATTCTTGTTTTTTCGCCAACTTGTACTTTGTGCACACAGGAGCAGGACTGGCGTTCATCGTGTACCCAGAGGCTGTGTCCAGTCTCCCTCCCTCCACGCTGTGGGCACTGCTCTTCTTCGTCATGTTGTTGACACTGGGTCTCGACAGCCAGGTAGGTGTCAATGTGCGTCTGTGTGCATATTTACCTGCAACCATGCACGCAAGCTCAGTCGCACTCATACGTTGACAAAGACACACACATACGCACCAATACATACGCACGAGATCTCCCTCTCTCTCTGTCTCTCTCTCTCTCCCTCTCCCTAGCTCTCCCTCTCCCTCTCCCTCTCCCTCTCCCTCTCCCTCTTTCTCTCTGTGTCTGTCGTTTAAGACCTCCACAAATCTGAGAAAATCAGGTCTTAAAAAGGAGGGAGTCTTAAAATGGGGGTACTTTTACCGAGGTTATGAATAGAAAGTCTGAGAAAACAAGGTCTTAAAAAGGAGGGAGTCTGTCTGTCTGTCTGTCTCTCTCTCTCTCTCTCTCTCTGTCTCTGTCTCTCTCTCTTTCTCTCTGTCTCTGTCTCTGTCTCTCTCTCTGTCTCTCCCTCTCTCTCTGTCTCTCTCTGTCTCTCTGTCTCTCTCTCTCTCTCTTGCTCTCTCTCTAGGCCCCCCCCCCCCCCCCCCCCATTTAAGATTTGCTCCTTCTTAAGATCTTGCTTTTTTTTTAAGTTGTTTTGTTCATAGCCTCTAACTGTACCTCCCCCTTTGACAGACCTGATTTTCTCAGATGATTGGGTGACTTACAAGGGGAGTTCCTCTCTACAAGTATATTGTAGTAAAGCAAGCAATGATAATACGTGTGTGCTTTATTTTTTAACAGTTTGCGATGCTGGAGACGGTTCTGTCGGGAGTGCTGGACCAGTACCCTCATCTCCGGCCTCGCAAAACACTCGTCGTCTTCATCATCTGCTGTATCTTCTTCCTGCTTGGTCTTCCCCTCGCATGCCCGGTAAAGCCCGTCCTTAATTGAGCTCGAAGTCGACTACGCGAAGCTTTGCGAAGTTTTTATACCAAAAACCCGCAGTACTTTGTCAACTTCATCGCTTCGCAGGTTTTAACATGCGAAGTTGCGTCGTCGCTGTGACGAAGTTGTTTTGGTGGGGTTTTTTTTAAAGAAGAGTGCTTTTTGATTCAAGATGGACGTAGAAATCACACTCGAAAGAGCAGAGTGCATTCCCTTAGACTTCGCGAAGCTTTGCTGAAAGTAGTTCATTAAGAGACGAATTCTCGTTCCGGAAGTTTCGCGAAGTCGACTTCGTCCAATTGAGGACAGGCTTAAAACATTCACCTTTCCATATATTCTGCTTTATATCAGGTGGTATGTTGCCACCAACGAAATGTCTACGACGATGATCAGATTTGTTACTCTCATATATGAGACTTAAGTTTAGAGTTCACTAAAAGATCCTAGGCAGGGCTCCCGGCAAGTCATTCAGGGGGTCCCGGGACGCACTCAGGCTAAAAAGATCGGGTCCAGGGACGCACTCAATTTCCGTTATCGTGCACACCGTAGGTACTGATTTCAGACTGTATTCGTGAGCCAAGTCTTGTGTAAGCACACGGGATCATCCTCGGAAAGGAGGTTGGGGCCAAAGTAGATGTAGCTCAGAAAGGAGGTTGGGCCCAAAGTAGATGTAGCTCAGAAAGGAGGTTGGGACCAAAGTAGATGTAGCTCAGAAAGGAGGTTGGGCCCAAAGTAGATGTAGCTCAGAAAGGAGGTTGGGGCCAAAGTAGATGTAGCTCAGAAAGGAGGTTGGGGCCAAAGTAGATGAAGCTCAGAAAGGAGGTTGGGGCCAAAGTAGATGTAGCTCAGAAAGGAGGTTGGGGCCAAAGTAGATGTAGCTCAGAAAGGAGGTTGGGGCCAAAGTAGATGTAGCTCAGAAAGAAGGTTGGGGCAAAAGTAGATGTAGCTCAGAAAGAAGGTTGGGGCCACAGTAGATGTAGCTCAGAAAGAAGGTTGGGGCCACAGTAGATGTAGCTCAGAAAGAAGGTTGGGGCCACAGTAGATGTAGCTCAGAAAGAAGGTTGGGGCCACAGTAGATGTAGCTCAGAAAGAAGGTTGGGGCCACAGTAGATGTAGCTCAGAAAGAAGGTTGGGGTCACAGTAGATGTAGCTCAGAAAGAAGGTTGGGGTCACAGTAGATGTAGCTCAGAAAGAAGGTTGGGGCCACAGTAGATGTAGCTCAGAAAGAAGGTTGGGGTCACAGTAGATGTAGCTCAGAAAGAAGGTTGGGGTCACAGTAGATGTAGCTCAGAAAGAAGGTTGGGGCCAAAGTAGATGTAGCTCAGAAAGAAGGTTGGGGCCACAGTAGATGTAGCTCAGAAAGAAGGTTGGGGCCAAAGTAGATGAAGCTCAGAAAGAAGGTTGTGGCCAAAGTAGATGTAGCTCGGAAAGGAGGTTGGGGCCAAAGTAGATGTAGCTCGAAAAGGTGGTTGGGACCAAAGTAGATGTAGCTGCGCTCAGCAAAGGTGTTGATCTAAAAAGCACTGGTTGCTAGCGCAAAAGCTTGCCGGCCGACTTCAACGGTGAAATAACACACAGATCCAGCGAAGCAATGGAGAAAACAATCGCACCATCACCGACCAATAGAGTGAGATGTTTTCAGCATGCAAGAGGGCTTACACATTGAAAGGCTTCCATTTGAAACTTCGTGATGATGATCGTGGATTGACGCCCGACAAAAGTAGGCTTTGGGAGGGCGTCAATCCACGATCACTACCGAACGGTTTAAAATGGAACCCTGTTTATGTTATTGTAGTTAAATGGTCACGGACGCGTGTGTGTGCGTGCGTGCGTGCGTGCGTGCGTGCGTGCGTGCGTGTGTGCGTGTGTGTGTGTGTGTGTTCTTCTTGTGTGTTCTTCTTGTGTGTTCTTCTTGTGTGTTCTTGTGACTTGTGACTTTGCTTGCGTATGTCTCTTTGTATGTATGTATGTATGAACATAACTATGATTGCGTGTGTACTTTGCAGGGCGGAATGTACCTGTTACAACTGATGGATAACTACGTGGGGGGTATGACCCTCATCTTGATCGGCTTCTTTGAAATCGTCGCGGTTATATGGGTGTACGGTAAGATCAAGAATATATAGAATTGTTTGGCTAAACTTTCAAATATTATCAGTCATGAATAATGCATATGCTGTATAGCTGCACGGCGAGAAATCAAAGCGATCTCCTCTTGAAAGTGTTTTTTGTTTTTACTGTTGACTCTACAGTTTGAAGTCTGAATTTAGGAAGTTTTCTTGAGATACGCACACTCCTGCATTCTTCTTCTCTCACTACCTAGGCTACTCCCCTCCCACCCCCAGTCTTCTCTGTCGGCATTCCTATCCGCTGAGCCGAACAACTTATTTATTTCTTGGTTTGTTTCTTTGTTGCGGCATACTCTGGCATAGTATTCTATCAACGGCAAACTAGTAAGTGTTAAACAATAGTCAGCATTACAAAAGACACACTTACTCACCTGTTTAGCCTGAATCAATTTTAGTGTCTTAGCTTTCGTCGTTTAGAGCCTTCTCTCGATGTACTTGGAACAGGGCCATTATTTCATGATGGTGTTTTTTTTCTCAGGTTGTAACCGGTTTTGTCAAGACATTAACATCATGATCGGAAGTACCATGTTTATTTACTGGAAAGTCACGTGGATGGTCCTCAGTCCTCTCACCATTGTGGTCAGTGCATTCTTCTTCTTCTTCTTCTTCTGCGTTCGTGGGCTGAAACTCCCACGTACACTCGTGTTTTTTTCACGAGTGGAATTTTACGTGTATGACCGTTTTTACCCCACCATTTAGGCAGCCATAGGGCCTACGCCGTTTTCGGAGGAAGAATGCTGGGTATTTTTGTGTTTCTATTTAACCCACCGAACTCTGACATGGATTACAGGATCTTTTTCTTGCGCACTTGGTCTTGTGCTTGCATGTACACACGGGGGGGGGGGGGGGGGGGTGTTCGGACACCGAGGAGACTGAGTCAGCACACAAAGTTGACTCTGAGAAATAAATCTCTCGCCGAACGTGGGGACGAACTCACGCTGACAGCGGCCAACTGGATACAAATCCAGCGCGCTACCGACTGAGCTACATTCCCGCCGGTGACTCGAGTGCATGGATTTTGTGTTTGTGTGTTTGCTTGATTGTTTGTTTTATTGTTTAATTGGGGATCAAATACCCAAAGGAACGTAAGCGCTCTAAATGCATCCGACACGTGTAAAGGAGTAAGCGAGAGTTATCCGGATTCACTCAAACAATACAGTCATGTCGTACGTATGCATTTAGAGCGCTTACTTCCCCTTAGTTATTTGATCTCTTAACAGTGCTCTGCGTCATTTCGTTTGAGATGTTTAATTGGTGGGGTTTTTTTTTCTCTCGTTGTACTTTGTATTTGTTGGTTGGTTTTTCAAGGCTATACAGTTCTATAAACGTGTAGCAAGAGTATCTAAGGTGTGATTTCTTGTGGTTGTTATCAAAGGTTACCAAGGCTGCACAAAGCTATTATTAACAGTAACTATTGCAAATGAAGGAGGAAGAAGGGAAATTTCAAAAAGGCTGATACTTGACAGAGAGAGAGAGAGAGAGAGAGAGAGAGAGAGAGAGAGAGAGAGAGAGAGAGAGAGAGATAGAGAAAGGAGAAAAAGAGAGAGGAAGAGCAGGGGATGAAGGGATAGAGATAAAAGGGTAAAATATGAGAGTATTTAGAGAAAGAGAGAAAGAAAAAGAGAGATAGAGAGATAGAGAGTGAGAGAGAGAGAGAGTGTGAGAGAGAAAGAGAGAGAGAGAGAGAGAGAGAGAGAGAGAGAGAGAGAGAGAGAGAGAGAGAGAGAGAGAGAGAGAGAGAGAGACACACACACAGAGGCAGAGAGAAAGGCCACACTAATTGTTGCGCTGTAATGACAATCAGACGGAGTGGGAATAAAGGGCAAGGACAGTATTATATGAGATTGATCGTGACATTTACATGTGTCACTAATAACTCTGGGTAAGCTTAATCAAAAGATACTAACCTGTAACAAAACTTGAACTTTTCACTATTTCAGTTCATCTTCATCTTTATGTTCGTGGACTACCAACCGTCGACATACGGGGACTACGAGTACCCGGGGTGGGCGGACGCCCTAGGGTGGCTGATGGCGGCTTTCTCCCTCATTTTCATTCCCATTGTCATGCTCTACAAGATCAACCGAGAGCGCGAGGCCAAGACCTTGCTGGGGGTCAGTGTCACGACGAAACTAGAGAATACTACATGGCTTGCTGTGTCGTACCAGATTTACATGAGCTGCTTTATCAAATATTGAAAAGCTCGCTTTCGCTCGCAGTTCAATATTTAAAAAAGAAACTCGTGTAAGTCTGGTACGACACAGCAAGCCATGTAGTATTCTCTATATCCTACATACTGTACTTACGTGTCAAAACGTCCCGCAGTCGAGGCGTCCAAATTGAAGACACTTCTTTTAAAACCTCGATTTCAGATTACAAAGTCTCGTGCAATCTTTGACGTCAAAGCAAAGAAACATCAGCGTGACGTGTAAGTTCTAAAACTTCTTCCAGGCGAAAGAGCAGGCGCGAAAGTGTTTCCATCAGGACGTTTGTCTCGGTGACTTTGGCATCATAAGCAGTGGAAAAGTAGGACCCTGTCAGACTAGTTCGACACGACCTTATTGACATGTATACACACGTGCGGTTTGAACGATATTGTTATCTCATGACTGGTCTCTCTCACCCATGTGGTATAAACATTATTTTCCAAATAGACGATGTTCTCAAATAACTCTGTCGGGTGTGCTGTGAAAGAGTGACTACTCTTGCTTTTAGTGAGCCAAATGTTCCCACGTGACATTATTGGCGAGTCTCTCGCGAGGGGTGTGTCTAAAACACGTGGTCAAAAAGCACGTAGAAAGCTTGCCTCACTAAAATCAAGGGTATTAACTCTTTCACAACCCATACAAACCCGACGGACCAGTTATTTCCGGAGATCGTCTGTTTGCTCTATAATTCCTGGAGTGCACTGTGATTGTTTAGATAACGATATCACAAGTAGCCTAAACACGAGCGAAAAGACGTTTCACTGTGGCGTGCTTTTTCTGCGCGTGTTTGGATCAGTTGTAGGGGAAGGGCCCCTAATATGGACCACTTTTTGTTTATTGCTGATAACTAGCTTGTTTTCGTGCAAAGAAGTTTCATTTTGTGTTTGGTAGTCCTTCTTTCTTAGGTGAACCGTTAGGCCTAATTAGAGTAAAATAGCTTTGATACACATTCAGCAAAAATTAAATACAGAAAAAAATCACAAAGGGTCCATATTAGGAGCCTGGGCGCCTAATATGGACCAGTGAAGCGGCCTTCACGAATCACTGTAAAAAGCCCCCTATCTTTCAAAATAACATGATACAACTTAGTGTACAAGTCAGCCTAATTAAAATATGCTCTATATTTATCTGTTTCGGGTTGATGAGAGCATTATTTGAAGCACACCAGGAAACTAAAAAAGCTTATCAAAAACAGAGTGAAAATAAGTGAAATTATCAACTTCCACGAAAAGAAGACTTTTCGTTGCATTTTTTTTAAATCTCGAGGTCTAGTTATAGGTTATTACCAGCAAGCTTCTTAATGAATTAATGAAAATAGCCTTTAGCTTTTATTTTCTTCGATTTGTTGAAGGTGGTCCATATTAGGGGACTCGCACATACTTTGAGATTTTGCTATTATTTTTTCTTTGCAGTAAAAATTCGGGGTCAACACTGCTAAAATGTAACAAATACGGTTTTAGCTGTCATATATAGCCATTTCTGTTTGATAAAAGCTTTGGCTGTAGACAGAAACGAGTCTGTTTTAGGCGGCAAATTTAGAGCGAACGCTGCCAAAAGTGAAAAAAGAGAAAAAGCCTAACGGTTTTGAGATTTGTGTTTCTGCAACTGTTTTGACATGTGCAAGTTATCCAAAGAGGGTGAATACAGCGAATAACACTTTTTTGAGCGCTCTAGCGCCGTTAGTTGGTGGTGGTCCATATTAGGAGCCGGTCCATATTAGGAGCCCTTCCCCTACTCTTCGGACAGGTCGAGTTAGACCAACTTTTTATTGCTCGCATATCCATTCTTTTTACTTGCGGACAAATGTCTTATTTTCCTTTTTATTTTGTGAATCCCAGAGTATTTTGTATTTCCACATGGAACAGTCTTTTCTTTATTTGGTGTTTAACGTCGTTTTCAACCACGAAGGTTATATCGCGACGGAGAAAGGGGGGAGATGGGATAGAGCCACTTGTCAATTGTTTCTTGTTCACAAAAGCACTAATCAAAAATTTGCTCCAGGGGCTTGCAACGTAGTACAATATATGACCTTACTGGGAGAATGCAAGTTTCCAGTACAAAGGACTTAACATTTCTTACATACTGCTTGACTAAAATCTTTACAAAAATTGACTATATTCTCTACAAGAAACACTTAACAAGGGTAAAAGGAGAAACAGAATCCGTTAGTCGCCTCTTACGACATGCTGGGGAGCATCGGGTAAATTCTTCCCCCTAACCCGCGGGGGTTATGGAACAGTCTGTGCGCTTGTCAGGACAAGGGCCATGACAACAAGATAGAGTCTCAATGACTCAAAGTCTGTGTGTGTGTGGGGGGGGGGGGGGGGGCAACATTACAAAATGCGAACAGGTTAGTTTGCTTATAACACCTGCTACAAATTTGCATGGGTCCTTGATCCCTGTGCATTCAGCATCTTGACATTTAACCTTTACGCCCAACAGAAAGTTCGCTTTCTCACCACGCCGACGGACCTGTGGGGGCCCGCGCTGCCCAAGTACCGCGAGCTGGTCACCTACGTTGAGGACTTCGAGGTGGATCCCTTCAGCAGGCGGGCTGCCGACAAGGGCAGTGCCTATGTCAACAAGGCCTTTGTGCCCGACACGCACTCTGTGTCTAAAAGTCCGGTATGTCATTCTGTGTTCAATAGTCCGGTGTGTCATTCTGTGTTCAATAGTCCGGTGTGTCATTCTGTGTTCAATAGTCCGGTGTGTCATTCTGTGTTCAATAGTCCGCTATGTCATTCTGTGTTCAATAATCCGCTATGTCATTCTGTGTTCAATAGTCCGCTATGTCATTCTGTGTTCAATAGTCCGCTATCTCATTCTGTGTTCAATAGTCTGCTATGTCATTATGTGTTCAATAGTCCGCTATGTCATTCTGTGTTCAATAGTCCGGTTTACAACAACATCGTGTTTCGTAACTAAGCGTTTGGTAGTCGTTCTGTTTCTGACACACCGGTAAGTGACTGTGTATAGGCCTTCTACAGGGTTGACATATTCAGTGTGTGGCACTTTTTCTCAGGCGGAAATGTAGTAGGAAAGAGAAGAGATTGATTTGATAAAACAGTGATTTTGCGTGGTGCCGTCGTGTGCACCTGTGCCTGTGTATCTCTGTCCCTTTCTGTGCGTGTGTCTATGTGTTGTTCTGTGCATAGTTATGTCTCTGTGACTGTGCATAGTTATGTCTCTGTGACTGTGCATAGTTATGTCTCTGTGACTGTGCATAGTTATGTCTCTGTGACTGTGCATAGTTATGTCTCTGTGACTGTGCATAGTTATGTCTCTGTGACTGTGCATAGTTATGTCTGTGACTGTGCATAGTTATGTCTCTGTGACTGTGTATAGTTATGTCTGTGACTGTGCATAGTTATGTCTCTGTGACTGTGCATAGTTATGTCTGTGACTGTGCATAGTTATGTCTCTGTGACTGTGCATAGTTATGTCTCTGTGACTGTGCATAGTTACGTCTGTGACTGTGCATAGTTATGTCTCTGTGACTGTGCATAGTTATGTCTCTGTGACTGTGCATAGTTATGTCTCTGTGACTGTGCATAGTTATATCTCTGTGACTGTGCATAGTTATGTCTCTGTGACTGTGCATAGTTATGTCTCTGTGACTGTGCATAGTTATGTCTCTGTGACTGTGCATAGTTATGTTTCTGTGACTGTATCTCTACATCTGTTCTACAGGCGTACATGAGCCGCACATCCCTGGGAGCAAGACCACATTCCATGATCTCCGACTTTTCCAGCATATCAGCCAGGACCAGTAACTCTTCTCTCCACCGGGAATCCAACGTTTGATGTTCCGCAGCAACCTACAACAGATCCATGGACGACTGTGCCATCAGGTGTTGTGGGTTAAACAAAACTTTATTTCGCTCAAAGTTCAACTATTTTGCACTTGCACCGACCTAGATCGGCAGATCCATGGACGACTGTGCAATCGGGTCTTTTGCAGGGCCGTAGCAGCCCTACCGGCCACTCCGGCCATGGCCGGACCAGTTTTTTGTTAAAAAAAAAAAAAATCGTCTTCATAAGCTTCAGCGCTGTGTTAGGAGGAAGGAGGGGTCGTGACTTAGATCGCACAATGACAGCGTTAAGCGAGAAATTGTCACTAATTGACATTCACAAGTGAAGACTATAGATCTAAATCTAAAGTAAAACTAAAAGGCAAACTGCGTATGCACCGACTGAGACGCATTACTGATCCACTGAGCCATCGCGTTTTGCACTGAAGAGACATCTGAGTTATCTACCTTAGTTCACGTTTTTCGTTTCCCGGGAAAAGTACCTTTTTATTTTTTTTATGGCCGGACCACTTTTAGGAGCTGTGCTACGGCACTGTTTTGGTGTTGACAAAAGTTTAACTCACTTGCAGTACCGTCACATGTGTACAACAGAGACATTTTGATCCATACTCAAGCATAATCCTGTTTTAAACCCACTGAACGTAAAACCTGCTGAACGCACATCTGTGTAACTGTCCCATACTGCAATCACGCACGTTTGATGAGAATTAAACTACCCTAACACAGACCAATATCCAATTGAAAGGAAGAACAATGAAAGGATGATTAATTGTTCTATTCTGTATATGTTCTTTTGTAAAGGGCCTAGAGCCATAGGTTAGGCAATTAAAAATGTCCAGTTATTATTATTATTATTATTATGAGGTTTCTCTCCCGAACTTTTGCTCAATGCCACACATTAAAACTCAAACGTGCATTAATTTACACCTCAGCTTCAAGGAACGCAACTCTCCTACAGCGCTGAAAAAAAAGCTGACAGAGTTATTTCCCATCATCGTTGCTTGCGCTAAACGACCACGGTGTGGTTGTCGTCCTTGCCTTATTGTTGGCAAGCAAGCCGTACGTCATGTTGCCACACATGGACATTTCAAGGCTGCTCGGTGTTTTGCATGCAAGAAGTCTTATCTTCCTGTCATGTGCACGTTTCCATTAACACTTATCGTTACTGAGTCAAGATTTACGTTTTGTTGACGTTACTATTGTTGGCGTTGTTGTCAGTTTGTTGGTTGTTATATTGTTATTGCTTTCCATGACATCAATGTTAACATGAAATGATCTTGTATCATGTTTTCACGATTAACCCTTCTATACAATCCCGGTTTTTAACACATGTTACCGTTCCTATAATTGTTGTTGTTACAACGTTGATTTGTGGCGTGTCAATTCGGCGAATTCAACGTGCATTCGCTTGCTCAGAAGGATTTTCGTAAGAGAGAGAATCGCCTACTTTTTTTTCAGATTTTTCTCGTGGTGTACAAAATAAGAAGAAGTAACTACCGCAAGCAACTTTTATTGAAGGTTTTTACGCAGTATTACGTTGTATTTGCAACCTGACACCTTTTGGGTATCATGACAATTTGACCTATGACAGAATCCCGCACAGACTGATTCCTTTTATAGTCATGCACTTTTACCGCAAATGTTATTTTTCACATTTAACAATTTTGAAGAATATTTAATTATTTTTTGTTTTTAGTTTTTGTGTTTTTATGCGACAGGAGCATTTGACAATCTTGTGAGAACTGCTCAGTTTTGGAGAGAACAGCGTTTAATAAATGAATAAATGGGGTTTTTTCTGTACCCGACGAAAGGTGTTTTTTTTACAGACAATTGATACATCGACGTCAATCAATCAATCAATATGAGGCTTATATCTCGTCGCGATATAACCTTCGTGGTTGAAAACGACGTTAAACACCAAATAAAGAAAGAAAGAAAGGCTTATAAGTTATATCGCGCGTATTCCGTGGGTACAGTTCTAAGCGCAGGAATTTATTTATTTTTATATTTTTTTTTATGCAATTTATATCGCGCACATATTCAAGGCGCAGGGATTTATTTATGCCGTGTGAGATGGAATTTTTTTTTACACAATACATCACGCATTCACATCGGCCAGCAGATTGCAGCCATTTCGGCGCATATCCTACTTTGTCACGGACTATTATTCCAAGTCACACGGGTATTTTGGTGGACATTTTTATCTATGCCTATACAATTTTGCCAGGAAAGACCCTTTTGTCAATCGTGGGATCTTTAACGTGCACACCCCAATGTAGTGTACACGAAGGGACCTCGGTTTTTCGTCTCATCCGAAAGACTAGCACTTGAACCCACCACCTAGGTTAAGAAAGGGTGGAGAAAATTGCTAACGCCCTGACCCAGGGTCGAACTCGCAACCTCTCGCTTCCGAGCGCAAGTGCGTTACCACTCGGCCACCCAGTCCGTGCACGACTGTACATTACAGTTAGCTCAGTTTTTCTTCTTCGTCGTCGTCAATTGCTCGTGGATATACCAGTGCAACTCATCACTGTCAAGGAATCTCAGTCCAATGTATTTTGAGCTGGTCACATATCATGTGTTTTACTGTACGCGTTATAAATGTGTTTGTTATTTCTTATCCGGAAAGGGCAATAAACTGCTCATAAAATGTTACCAACAAGTTACATAAGAATATATATATTTGAGCGTAATATACAGTTAAGTGTATCGTGTGTCTTTTTACTATCGACTAAAGTACCAGCATTAAAAAATACGATGTCTTTCGTGTGTACTAGTTATAATGCCTGATAATAAAGAAGAATGAATAGTGTGGTTTTATATCACTTTTCATTCCTTCGTTTCTGGAAGTTTTATATTTATTGTAAAATATAATGGTTAAAGGCAGAGTAAGCCTCCCGTAAACCATCACAGATACGGTCAGGCTTTTACACACAGTACAAACACCATTTCATTTAAACACTCACCAATTGAGAACATCCTAGGTGCCCTCCGTAAAGAGCGAACAATTTTCAAAGAATTTATTTTTGCGTGGTTTATCTTACCCCTGAGCCGTCGTGAACCCGTGTGATCCAGTTTTCCCTTTTCACAATGCAGTCGTCATAGTTAGTCATTTGAATGCGACTCGACGTGAGCTTATCTACAATAGCACGTTTTTTTTATGCACGAAACAACGGCTGTGGTTCACAAGAACTCTAGCGATGGCTTTTGACTGTTGAGAGGAATGGCGATTTGCACTGATAAACCGGCCGTCGTCTGCTACGACCCTTGCGTGACCCTGCTTCCGGGCTTTTCTTTTTTTAAACTTTCACAACTTCGAATTGTTCTGATCTTGTCTTGATGAAAAACGAATTCTTTTATGATTAAAGAATGTTTGTGTAACAAGCTGTCAATTTATTATTCAGATTTTAAAAGTTAGGTCTAGCGCAAAAACGAGGCGCCGTTGTTGTTAACGGAACAAGTCTACGAAAATAAATTCTTTGAAAATGTCTCACGCTCGACAGAAAGCAGCCAGGATGTTCCCGTTCGGTGAGCGTTCAAATGGAAGTATGCTTGTACTGTATTTAGACGCTCGGGGAGCTCTGTGATGGTTTACGGGAGGCTTACTGTGCCTTTAATCATCAGTACATTTCACTGTAAACCGTTTTTTAACAAATGTATACATGTATAAACTGTTCCTTTTCTAAAAGGGATTTAATATCTCAAAGAGCAGCGAGTTTCTGTACTGCAAAGAATGGCGATGTGTGTTCTGTAGATAGTGCAATGGTATTTGTGAAAATATTTCTTTCTTATTTCCGACAGACATGTTTGCGTCTGTCGTTTTACATTAAAAGGCACACTCCTTCTCATGAAAACAGTTCGGCCCACCATCTCCGATCTGGCAAATATATCAAAATTCAACACTCTAACGGCTTGCTGTGGCGAGTTAGAATTTTATAATGAATTAGTTTCATTGACACCAGATTTGTGATGTCCTTGTTATGGCGAGTAAAGATCTCTTTTGTTTTTTAACATCGTTTGCCTCAACACCACCAGTACATTTTGATTTTTATATGAATTAATTTGTAAAAATTTATTTATTAACAAATTCCCACTGAGCACAGAGACCACTGGTGGTAAGGCGTCCGCCCCGTGATCGGGAGGTCGTGGGTTCGAACCCCGGCCGGGTCATACCTAAGACTTTAAAATTGGCAATCTAGTGGCTGCTCCGCCTGGCGTCTGGCATTATGGGGTTAGTGCTAGGACTGGTTGGTCCGGTGTCAGAATAATGTGACTGGGTGAGACACGAAGCCTGTGCTGCGACTTCTGTCTTGTGTGTGGCGCACGTTATTATGTCAAAGCAGCACCGCCCTGATATGGCCCTTCGTGGTCGGCTGGGCGTTAAGCAAAACAAACAAACAAACAAACAGAGAGCACTCGGGCTATTGATTGGAGGGGTGGTCTAATTGCATGTAAAGGTCTAATTGCATGTAAAGGTCTAATTGCATGTAAAAGCCTGGCCAGATCTGAGATTGTGAGCCGACCTGTTTACACGGGAATAGTGCGCCTTTCAACATAACATTGAGAGACATGCATAAAGATTGTGAGCCGACCTGTTTACACGGGAATAGTGCGCCTTTCAACATAACATTGAGAGACATGCATAAAGATTGTGAGCCGAGCTGTTTACACGGGAATAGTGCGCCTTTCAACATAACATTGAGAGACATGCATAAAGATTGTGAGCCGAGCTGTTTACACGGGAATAGTGCGCCTTTCAACATAACATTGAGAGACATGCATAAAGATTGTGAGCCGACCTGTTTACACGGGAATAGTGCGCCTTTCAACATAACATTGAGAGACATGCATAAAGATTGTGAGCCGAGCTGTTTACACGGGAATAGTGCGCCTTTCAACATAACATTGAGAGACATGCATAAAGATTGTGAGCCGAGCTGTTTACGCGGGAATAGTGCGCCTTTCAACATAACATTGAGAGACATGCATAAAGATTGTGAGCCGAGCTGTTTACACGGGAATAGTGCGCCTTTCAACATAACATTGAGAGCCATGCATAAAGATTGTGAGCCGACCTGTTTACACGGGAATAGTGCGCCTTTCAACATAACATTGAGAGACATGCATAAAGATTGTGAGCCGACCTGTTTACACGGGAATAGTGCGCCTTTCAACATAACATTGAGAGACATGCATAAAGATTGTTGAGATTTACTCGTGAAATATGCTTATTATTGCGTGGATAGTTTAAAGTTGAAAAACAAAATAATTCTGTACTCACCGATACAGAATACTTTTGGTTTTGAACTTTGTTTATCTCACCACAGTCACTTACTTTGTTATTTAGATTTTTGTGGATAGTTTAGTACCCCCCGCGGGTTAGGGGGAAGAATTTACCCGATGCTCCCCAGCATGTCGTAAGAGGCGACTAACGGATTCTGTTTCTCCTTTTACCCTTGTTAAATGTTTCTTGTATAGAATATAGTCAATGTTTGTAAAGATTTTAGTCAAGCAGTATGTAAGAAATGTTAAGTCCTTTGTACTGGAAACTTGCATTCTCCCAGTAAGGTCATACATTGTACTACGTTGCAAGCCCCTGGAGCAAATTTTTGATTAGTGCTTTTGTGAACAAGAAACAATTGACAAGTGGCTCTATCCCATCTTCCCCCTTTCCCCGTCGCGATATAACCTTCGTGGTTGGAAACGACGTTAAACACCAAATAAAGAAAAGGATAGTTTAGTTTTTATTTCCTTGTTTTCTTTCTTATCTTCTTTTCGTCCAAATTGTATTTCTGTTTTCGAGCACGAAACTGATGGATCAGATCGCCAGTTCTCCTAGTTTCTCCAAGAAGCCTATTGTTAAATCGGAAGTAAACGTTTAACCATAAAATGAACAGTAACCTCTCTGTAATAATCGTGATAAACGGCAAAGCTATCCAAGTGTGACTTAAAAGATTAACCAAAGTAATCCAGATAATAATAAAGTAATGCATAAACCAGAGTACTGCATTGAACAAATCTAATTTTTTTAATTATTTTGATTCTTACGATAGTGATAGCTATTTTACTTAATTGTGTAACAAGTACGTTCTTTGAATACACGGGGGACAGACTATCAATTATATATTTTGCAGTGTCGCCATTACTCAAATAATAAAACCGTTTGTACAGTCGAAATGTTATTGAATTTGTTTCTTTTTGGTCAAGTCAGTTCTTTTTGGACATGTCGACAAATTATTACGAAGCAATTGTCATGACAAATTAAAACATGTTTGTATTATGAATTGTGTCATTTATTCAATGTTTGTGAGAGATGTTGCACTGACTGCCTGAGTGAACGTGTTTCTTTATTTTGAAGACAATTGAACAGACAAAGCATATTAAAATACACGACGGATGACATATCCAGCTAAAACAATTATTTTCAATGAGATAAAATATTTTAAAATGAGCTTGTACATTCCAAACAGAATAGTTAAGATAAAAGGAAACTAATATTCTAAAACGATTAAGCATATTTCCAAAATAACTGTGCAAGAAAGTCGGCGTACTCTGGTTTTTAACTAATGAAAATTGACCTCTATCTCTTTCTTTCTCTCTCTCACACACACACACACACACACACACACACACACACACACACACACACACACACACACACACACACACACGTACACACGCACACACACAAACACACTACGTATACACTACACACACACACACACACAACACGCACATACACTCGCGCGTTAGGTAAGAGTAAACAATTCAAAGAACGTTTTACTGCATGATCTGAGACTATGATAAGGTCTTACTATGAAGGATACATGACGGGTTATTTTACAGTTTCTAAAACATACTGTGAAGGAAAACTAAACTTTAAACTCAGCTATATTACGCAGGACTGACAGGGCCGTTTAAGAGCAGTTGAAAAGTTCGTCAGTAATACACGTAACCTGAGCAATACAGTCCTTCAAAGTCAGCGGTCAAGCAATGTGTACTGAGAAGGGCAGTCCGGGACGTTCAAGGTCACAAATCGCAAACCCATGGGGGGATGGTGCCACTCGAGACGAAAATTCTGCAGAATGCGAGTCAACAGAATTGCCATATCCTGCTCTGCAAAACGTCGACCTGAAACACAGAAGGGTTTGTGTATGCATGAAAGATCTTTAAAAAAAAATAGTATGCAAAACCACGCATATAGTATGTCTATTACGCAATAAAAACCATCACCGCAAAGCATTGTTTGTAATGATAGGATTTGTTTGTGCTTCTAGGAATTTAAATATAACTATAAGTACAGCTGGCCACTAGTGGTAAGGCGTCCGCCCCGTGATCGGGAGGTCGTGGGTTCGAACCCCGGCCGGGTCATAGGCTACCTAAGACTTTAAAATTGGCAATCTAGTGGCTGCTCCGCCTGGTGTCTGGCATTATGGGGTTAGTGCTAGGACTGGTTGGTCCGGTGTCAGAATAATGTGACTGGGTGAGACATGAAGCCTGTGCTGCGACTTCTGTCTCGTGTGTGGCGCACGTTATATGTCAAAGCACTGATATGGCCCTTCGTGGTCGGCTGGGCGTTAAGCAAACAAACAAACAAGAGCTGGCCACGATAAAATTGTGAACAGACAAAAACGATTGAGGTTGACACAATATACAATACAAAACATACAATTGTTAAGACATGGATGCCGTCTCTGAGTCATTGCACAAAGTTAACCCCTGTCCCACCCGGCCTAGATTCGAACCTATGACCCGATTATCACAAGTATGAGTGCCCAAATGGCGGGGGAAAACAGGCAAACACGTAAAAGTCCACACGTGCTAACAGAAATAACTGGACGCAGCCGATGAACACTGACAAAAAAGACGAACACTGAATCTTACCAACACACATTCGAGGGCCGTGACTGAAAGGAATAACAATAAAAGGATGGTGTTTCTCTCCCGAACTGTCCCGCAGCCATCTCTCTGGCATGTAGGTATCTGGCTCGCTGAAGAACTCAGGTTCCCGGAACAGTACCAGGTTGTTCAGATGGAGAGAAGTCTGCAGGCAAGAGGGCAAGGGTTCAGAGGTATATACCACCTTATTAATGTTGTCCGTGTAGGCAGTGGTGTGTGTGTGTGTGTGTGTGTGTGTGTGTGTGTGTGTGTGTGTGTGTGTGTATGTGTGTGTGAGAGAGAGTGTATGTGTGTGTGTGCTTGCGTGCGTGCGTGCGTGCGTGCGTGCGTGCGTGCGTGTGTGTGTGTGTGTGTGTGTGTGTGTGTGTGTGTGTGTGTGTGTGTGTGTGTGTGTGTGTAAATACGAACAGTTACACGAATACGAATACGAATAATCTTTATTGTCATGTGTGTGTGTGTGTGTGTATGTGTGTGTGTGTGTGTGTGTGTGTGTGTGTGTGTGTGTGTGTGTGTGTGTGTGTGTGTGTGTAACTACGAACACGAATACGAATACGAATAATCTTTATTGTCATGTGTGTGTGTGTGTGTGTGTGTGTGTGTGTGTGTGTGTGTGTGTGTGTGTGTGGGTGGGTGGGTGCGCGCGCGTGCTTCGTGCGTGCGTGCGTGCGTGCGTGCGTGCGTGCGTGCTTGCGTCCGTGAGTGCGTGCGTGCGTGCGTGCGTGCGTGTGCATACGTCCATATGGAAAGCGAGTTCGTTATGAAGGAAATTTGCTTTAAGCGAGTTTGTGCTAAGCGAAGTCTATCGTTAAGCTGATTACATAGTGCATGTTCTTACCCCAGCTGGTATGTGGTAACCTCCGAGCACCATGTCTTTCTTCGCGATACGACTCACTTCGTTGGGCGTGGGCAACATTCTGAAACACAAGTGCAGGTTCAATGCGCACGTTGTCATCTGAATATGTCTAATACAGTCGCTCGACATTGCCTATGCAGTCAAATGTTTGCCCGGGACATCTGATACGTTTGTTTTTGTTAAAATAAGTCTTGTAATATGACTTGCCTGTGTTTTTAATCAACAAAGTGTTTCAATTCGTCGATACTCCACCGCCAAATCGCCAAGTTCGGTGAAAGATTACGTTGTTGTGCAGAAACAAATTCATAAGTTTGGCGTTTGTCTGAATTGAATATCTACCTGTTGGGAGAATGAAAGACACTTGTTTATTTCAATGCTAGATATTCTCTCAGGTGCCGGGAGATTGGTTCCGTATAACACTCGCT
The DNA here is from genome assembly GCF_037325665.1 of Littorina saxatilis. Lineage (NCBI taxonomy): Eukaryota > Metazoa > Mollusca > Gastropoda > Littorinimorpha > Littorinidae > Littorina > Littorina saxatilis. The sequence continues at coordinate 58,797,114 of NC_090248.1, read as the reverse complement.
TGCTCCATTACACTTGTCTGCATTGAGAGCGCTTACTTCCCTTTGGTTATTTTGGTAATGAGCGCTTCTGGGGTGATAACGCGAGACAACTCCTGTGATCTTGCTGCGAGGTGGCGCAAGTTACCAGCCGAAAGAAAGAAGTGGCATAACATCACCAGAACCGACCATTGTCTGTTAACCGTATAAAATGCACGACTTACACACGAACTGTTACCAACGGGTAGGCTATTTGGGACCAATGCAAGGTTTTTTTCCTTTCTCGTGTGATCTTGCCGCGAGGTGGCGCCAGTTTGGCAGTTACCAGCCGAAAGAAAGAGGGGGCATAACCACACCAGAACCGCCCATTGATGGGCCTTATCTTACGGGTATGACTGTGTGGAGAAAAGCAACTACAGAAATATTTTGTCTTTTCTCCATATGCAATTTTCTTCTTCAAGTTTATAGAGTGAAGAAGAAGAGTAGAGAGCAGAATATATTATCTAAGTTAGTATTGAAACGGTGTGGAATTAAGATTCACACTCTAAAATCATATTTGTTCTTTCCCTTAGTAAATGGTTTGGAAATAGGTATGATACAGTCCTTTTCCATTGTTCTCTTGCGGTAGAATTTAATTGGCTTTGGCACGATGGCGCCGACTGAACTGACTGGATGTGAACCCTAGGTCACTTCTCCTGTCACTAACCCCCTACGCCTTTGTTTGTGCGCGAGGGCCGTCAGCGAGGGCATTGTCTTTTCTACATCCACCTCTCACCTCCCTCCTCCCCAACCCCCTTTTCCTGTTTGACCTGATTCTTTACTTCTATGTTGCTGTGCTTTTGTTAATAATACTTGTTACACACAGACGAACACACACACACACATACACACACACACACATTCTCTCTCTCTCTCTCTCTCTCTCTCTCTCTCTCTCTCTCTTTCTCTCCCCCTCTCTCTCTCTCTCTTTTCTGTAGCTTTTCTATTAATCTTTCTAGTTTTACCCATGTATTCAATATAAACATGTATTCTGTATTCATTTGTTTAGTAGAATGTAGATTGTATGCTTATCATCTACATACGAGAAGCCTGTTAAATAAACACTGTGTTTGATTGTGGTTAACTTGTAACTGCATACGGTTTTTGGTGTGACATGACTATTTTGCGAGGTAATAGTCAGAGGTTTTGCACTTTGCTCACAGTGTTGATAACCAATGTTTGGTATCAAATTATGCGTTGTAGAATTTCCATTTTATTGATGTATTTAAGAATAAGAATAAGAATAAGAATACTTTATTATCTCATAGAGAAATTCAGGGGTGGTACATAACAATAATACAAACAAGACATTGATTTTACATAAAACATATAGCACTATATAACAGGGCAGGTTATAGAAACACCTCCCACATACCTCTCTGGACATTCCTTGCATTGTTCTTACGCATTCAGACATGAACACATCCATGTCTCACTTACACATCGCACACATGGACATTCGTATACGATCAACTTACCCATTCACACATGGACATTCGACCACGCTCCACTTACACATTCTTATACGCTCCACTTACACATTCACACATGGGCATTCTTATATGCTCCACTCCCACATGGACATTCGACTACGCCCACTTTCTTTATAACGGTTCTGATGTAGTTTTCTTAGTACAGGAGTTTTTGTATATTTTCGAGGCATTTTAACTGTAGCTTCTATGGAGGCTGACAGCAGCCTCGAAACTCTCCCCCCTCCCTCCCCATTTTGTTCTGTGGTCCCAGAGCGACGTTTTCATTGGTTCCTTAGCTGTGACGTCAGGGACAGTCATGGAAGGTATATAAGCTTTTAGTTTTCGAGGTTCGGCGGGTTTAATAGCGAACCAACAAATCCTTTCCCTAATGGACACATGTCCGTGGGACAGAAACTTCATCCAGGAGGTTCGGCGGGAGTCTGAGCAACCAACCTGACTTTGTGTCTAAAAGGTACAGTCTACTTCGTTTATAACGTCGCCGGATATAACGTCACCCCGTTATATCGTCACCCAAACACCGGTCCCGGCTCAAATCCTTCTTGCCAAGACTATTTTAACCTCGGATATAACGTCACCGAATATAACGTCACCCAGTTATAACGTCACTCATCCATGTCGGTTATAACGTCATATCAATCCCCATATGCAGCCGTTTGCATGGTGAACGACTGTCAAGGCATGTTCATTTACCCTACACGTGTCACAAGTTTTGTGTGTTAACGGTATTCAAGTTTTTTCCGTTTTCCCGTTGTTAGAGGCCCCAGGAAAACTAGGTTCAAGGCATAATCTGTTTTGCTGCATGCGTTTTGTGAGTTCCTGTTCGAGGTTTTTAATCAAAAGAAAAATGTTTTATTTCATTTCGTTTTGTGAGTTCCTGTTCTATGTTTTTAGTCAGTAATAAAAAATGTTTCATTTCATTTCGCTTTGTGAGTTCCTTACTTAAGTTCCTCAGTGTTCTAGGTTTTAAATTAAAAGAAAAATGTTGCATTTCATTCGTTTTGTGAGTTCCTGTCTTGGTTTTTAATAAAACAAAAAATTAAAAAAAGTTTCATATCGAGCATACATGGTTACTCCTGCGCGAGCGCGTGCGAATGGATCTGTCTACTTCTGTCCTTCAATCACGCATATAAAAAAAACCTCGATTATTGAAATGACGGTAGGAGAAGGTCGAGAGGATGAGAACAGACTACGACGTTTGTTTGTTTTTTGGTCCGTAGAATACTGACTACAACTGCCCACGACGAGGAGGCTGAGCTTCACTTTCAACTGGGCGTTGTCGACAGGCTGAGTAGGTCGCTCAGGCTAAATTGTAAAGGTAAACACTAAGTGCAGTGAACCGACAAATTGAGAAAAGTGATACTGCACTCTTAAAGCACTATTATGACTCTACTTGGAAAGCCATGGACGTTATATCAAGTGACGTTATAATGATAATAATAATACAGTAGTAGTCTAACGAGTATAACGTCCCGCTCACTAGATGTGGTGGACATGAGACGGTGGATGGGGGAAAGGGGGTAACTATGAACCCAAAGTTGTTACTACCAGAACGATTGTGCGTAAAGGTGGGCAGCCACTTTGCTGTTGACGACGGAGAAACTTCTTCGTTAATAATAATAATATAAGTCAAATAGACAGTAATTACGTATAAGGACCCATGAAGTTCTCGTCATTTTTATATTTAGTCAAGTTTTGACTAAATATTTTAACATCGAGGGGGAATCGAAACGAGGGTCGTGGTGTATGTGCGTCTGTCTGTCTGTCTGTCTGTGTGTGTGTGTGTGTAGAGCGATTCAGAAACTACTGGACCGATCTTTATGAAATTTGACATGAGAGTTCCTGGGTATAAAATCCCCGAACGTTTTTTTCATTTTTTGGATAAATGTCTTTGATGACGTCATATCCGGCTTTTCGTGAAAGTTGAGGCGGCACTGTCACGCCCTCATTTTTCAACCAAATTGGTTGAAATTTTGGTCAAGTAATCTTCGACGAAGCCCGGACTTCGGTATTGCATTTCAGCTTGGTGGCTTAAAAATTAATTAATGACTTTGGTCATTAAAAATCTAAAAATTGTAAAAAAAAATAAAAATTTTCAAAACGCTTTAAATTTACGTTTATCTTATTCTCCATCATTTGCTGATTCCAAAAACATATAAATATGTTATATTCGGATTAAAAACAAGCTCTGAAAATTAAATATATAAAAATTATTATCAAAATTAAATTGTCCAAATCAATTTAAAAACACGTTCATCTTATTCCTTGTCGGTTCCTGATTCCAAAAACATATAGATATGATATGTTTGGATTAAAAACACGCTCAGAAAGTTAAAACAAAGAGAGGTACAGAAAAGCGTGCTATCCTTCTTAGCGCAACTACTACCCCGCTCTTCTTGTCAATTTCACTGCCTTTGCCATGAGCGGTGGACTGACGATGCTACGAGTATACGGTCTTGCTGAAAAATGGCAGCTACTTGACTAAATATTGTATTTTCGCCTTACGCGACTTGTTATTTCTTCGGACATCAAGGACAGGTCAAGATCTAGCAGAATATGAATGAACGACAGCCGTGTGTGTGTGTGTGTGTCCTTAAAGCTTATAACGTCGGACACTATAATTAAAGACTGAGATTGTCGATGGAACCAGACGGAGCTTGACACTCCAACACTAGCAATCTGTCTCAGAATCAGCATGTAGCCTACAATACTGTACGTTGATACGATTGCCGAATTCTGGGGTACATTTTGTGTATACAATTTTGTATTCATGGTCTAGCAGGTTTTGGAAATACGCAAAGAAGAGAATAGTCCACAATTCTATATATGAGGAAGTGAATTAAAGATTATTGTAATAAGTTAGTTTAAAACTTACAACAATCTTTCTTTCTTTATTTGGTGTTTAACGTCGTTTTCAACCACGAAGGTTATATCGCGACGAGGGAAAGGGGGGAGATGGGATAGGGGAAAGGGGGAGATGGGATAGAGCCACTTGTTAAGTGTTTCTTGTTCACAAAAGCACTAATCAAAAAATTGCTCTA
>NC_090248.1:58765068-58787568 GCF_037325665.1 Littorina saxatilis | reverse complement strand
TTCAAGCAAGTTTAGTCGGCGGCAAGTCAAATCAAAATCGCTGCCCATGTGAACAGCACAAACTCGCAAACTAGTTTTAAGCGGTGATTCTCGCCAGACTTAGCCTTTCGGGATTGTCCGGACGTCCTCGTTGTTTTCCGGAGAAGGGAAGGCTATAGCTAACCAATCAGTGAACGCGATAAGAAAAGTCGAGACCTAACGCAACTCATGCGAATGCGACTAACCAGGGGCGGATCACATCATTCTTAGGTGGTTTTTTTCCAAAAATGTTTTAGGGACAATTCGATGACGCAAAGCGTTTTGTTGAGGGTGCGAAGCGTTCAAACCTCCCAGGGGGTACTGGGGCATGTTCCCCCGGAAAATTTTTATAAAAACAAGGAAAATGGAGCAATCTGGTGCAATCTGAGCCAAGAAACTTCCCCTAATACACCTTCCAAAAATTAATTTAAGAAGACAAATTTGGATCAAAACAAGGACAATTGTCAGATCTGGTGTAACCTGAGCCAAAAAACTACTTTTTCAAACCGTCACTTAGAAGACAAAGGCCTTTTGCTAGGGGGGTCCGGGGGCATGGCCCCCCAGAAAATTTTGATTAAAATCAAGGAAAATGGAGCAATCTGGTGAAATCTGAGCCATCAGTTTTTAATTTTTTTTAAATGTATTCTTTAATTTTTTCTATTCTCTTTTTACATTTAGTCAAGTTTTGACTAAATGTTTTAACATAGAGGGGGGAATCGAGACGAGGGTCGTGGTGTATGTGTGTGTCTGTCTGTGTGTGTGTGTAGAGCGATTCAGACTAAACTACTGGACCGATCTTTATGAAATTTTACATGAGAGTTTCTGGGTATGATATCGTCAGACGTTTTTTTCATTTTTTTGATAAATGTCTTTGATGACGTCATATCCGGCTTTTCGTGAAAGTTGAGGCGGCACTGTCACGCTCTCATTTTTCAACCAAATTGGTTGAAATTTTGGTCAAGTAATTTCCGACGAAGCCCGGACTTCGGTATTGCATTTCAGCGTGGTGGCTTAAAAATTAATTAATGACTTTGGTCATTAAAAATCTAAAAATTGTAAAAAAAAATATGTTTTTTATAAAACGATCCAAATTTACGTTTATCTTATTCTCCATCATTTGCTGATTCCAAAAACATATAAATATGTTATATTCGGATTAAAAACAAGCTCTGAAAATTAAATATATAAAAATTATTATCAAAATTAAATTTTCCAAATCAATTTAAAAACACTTTCATCTTATTTCTTGTCGGTTCCTGATTCCAAAAACATATAGATATGATATGTTTGGATTAAAAACACGCTCAGAAAGTTAAAACGAAGAGAGGTACAGAAAAGCGTGCTATCCTTCCCAGCGCAACTACTACCCCGCTCTTCTTGTCAATTTCACTGCCTATGCCGTGAGCGGTGGACTGAATATTTTTACATTTAGTCAAGTTATGACTAAATGTTTTAACATCGAGGGGGGAATCGAGACGAGGGTCGTGGTGTATGTGTGTGTGTCTGTGCGTGTGTGTGTGTGTGTGTGTGTGTAGAGCGATTCAGACTAAACTACTGGACTGATCTTTATGAAATTTGACATGAGAGTTCCTGGGTATGAAATCCCCGAACATTTTTTACATTTTTTTGATAAATGTCTTTGATGACGTCATATCCGGCTTTTTGTGAAAGTTGAGGCGGCACTGTCACGCCCTCATTTTTCAACCAAATTGATTGAAATTTCGGTCAAGCAATCTTCGACGAAGCCCGGACTTCGGTATTGCATTTCAGCTTGGTGGCTTAAAAATTAATTAATGACTTTGGTCATTAAAAATCTGAAAATTGTAAAAAAAAAATTAAAATTTTTAAAACGATCCAAATTTACGTTCATCTTATTCTCCATCATTTTCTGATTCCAAAAACATATAAATATGTTATATTTGGATTAAAAACAAGCTCTGAAAATTAAATATATAAAAATTATTATCAAAATTAAATTGTCGAAATCAATTTAAAAACACTTTCATCTTATTCCTTGTCGGTTCCTGATTCCAAAAACATATAGATATGATATGTTTGGATTAAAAACACGCTCAGAAAGTTAAAACAAAGAGAGGTACAGAAAAGCGTGCTATCCTTCTTAGCGCAACTACTACCCCGCTCTTCTTGTCAATTTCACTGCCTTTGCCATGAGCGGTGGACTGACGATGCTACGAGTATACGGTCTTGCTGAAAAATGGCAGCTACTTGACTAAATATTGTATTTTCGCCTTACGCGACTTGTTTAGGTTAGGAAACCCCGGAATCCCCCCCCCCCCCCCCCCCCCCTGGATCCACCCCTGCTCACACTCGCGCTCCAATGACCAAACACAACTCACACTCAAGGGACCATCTCCCAAGCTGAGTTGCGAAGTTTGGCACCTGGTTGCTATGATCACGCAGACGTCTGAGATGGGAGACGAAGTCGAGCGTAACACGGTCGACGGCTGGAAGAAACGGCTCGACGTTCTTGGGTTTCATCATAAGCTGCCGTACAGCGCCGCGCAGTCTGGACCACTCCTCGTCATTGCTGCACGCATAGACATTTATATGTAGAACCCCCTTTTTAAGACCCCGAAAATAGACTTCTCATCTTTGAAGACCTTCCTTTTCAGATTGTCTGTTCGTAACCTCTGTACATAACCTCTATTTTAGGACTCCCTCCTTTTTAAGCCCCGATTTTCTCTGATTTTTGTTTAAGGTGTTGAGAAATGGGGGTTCCACAGCATTCGAAAGTGGTTATTTTTTGAGTGGACACCCCGTTATGGGAAAAGTGGCTCAGTGGAGAACCTTCGACGTACAGCAACATTGATGTTTGTGTGAGACCTCCACAGTCAATGTCTGAGTGTACGAAGAAGAAGTCTTGTGTTGCATATTCAGTTCATGCGTTTAATATATTTTGACATACGATTTAAAAAAAAATTCAAGGCTAGTATGTAACATCTCTGGTTCCTGTAATTTCCCTCTTTAGGGCAATGGCTGGTTGTAAAAAAAACACATTTGTTTGCTATTGCCGTTACGCTGGTCAAAAAAGAATTATCTTATCTTTTTCAACAAAACAAAGCACCAAACTTTGACTCGGGAAGCGAGTCATTTCATCAACTGCATTTCATTTTCAATAGGTAAAACATTATGGGGTAATCTTGAACTTTAGTGTGTTAAATTCATAGCTCAGAATTCAGAGGCATCTAAGCCTCCACATTTGCAGAACCTGCACTTGTAAACTGTATAACAAGTCATTTTAGATCCCTTTGAAGTCACGGATTGAACTGTACCTTAGTGTAAGATTGCATTTCGAATTATCCGTTCATTCCGACAGGGGACGTAACTCTATCGTGTAACTGATGTCCCTTGGTTGAAAACGTAAGCGTTTTTGCGTCATTTTCGTCGATCAAACAACCAAATTCATTAATTATGTTAAGTTTGGAGCTCATTCCGTCAATTAATTTCACAACTGTTCTTTGGCTTGGTAACAGGGACTTGTATCAAAAATAAGTAAAGAATGCCACTAAATTCTGAGCTACAAATTTAACACACCAAAGTTCAAGATTATAATTGTGATCCAAACTATAAAAATCATGTAATTGCATCAGAAAAGGGTTTTCCTGCTCACCTGTTTCCGAGACCTGGGGACATGCCATACTTCTCCCGATACATTTGTGTCGTCTGCGTCAAAGGCTCAATGCGAGGCCATTTGTCCTCATTTGCATAAACTATGCGGATGGCTGTCACTGCCTCTCGTCAAATGATTCAAAACAACGCTGGGACTGGTGTACTTTTATTTGTCAATAGCACCGTAAAACTGCAAGAGAATAAAAAGGTCATCAATACAAGACCCATGTTCACCAATGATAAAAGTTAGAGGAACAAGAAGCATGGTCACAAATCTTCCGACAAGACAATCATTTATAATGCTAAAACCATGAGAAAATAAAAGAAACATCGAAGCGCTATTACATAATTACTCATACCTCGTTGTCCAAGGAATCTAGAGGCAGAGAGAGTTCCATGAGTTCAGTGGCTTTCAGTGGGAGCGACCCAGTGTCGCTTTCATGAGGTTCTCTTGAGCGAAAGAACCCAAGATGGCTTACATTTACCGCTCAGCCGGAAAACCGCGCATGAATACAGAAAACTGTTACTTGAAACAATCCACCGAAAAACCATCGAAAAATCCCGAACCACAACTACTCATCCATCAAAGGGCAGGTACACACATCAGTAAAAAATGTCCATAAAAAGGTGGCAGATTAAGAGAAAGAACCCGGAAAGATGGAACTATATCGCGTTATAACTTAGGAGTAAACAAGGGTTTCCCGAAAGTGGTCAAGGGGAAAGAATCCATGCAAAGTTATAAAAAGTTAGTTACACTTAAGGGGTCGCTTCCCTTTAACTGCATGGCAGTTACACTCCCACCTGAATCATCTACCTTAACTTTAAGATGATTTAAAAGTCCAGGAATATCAAACAGGTAATGAAAGTTCGAGTTAGAACTATCGCTAGAGAACTTAAAAAAGGCTATTCACGTTCACTGGGTTAACTACTGAATGTTCAAGCAAAAAAGCTGTCCGTAGAAAGCTTAAAAAGGATATACAAGTCCAGCGGTTTGGCTAATCATTGTTCGAAATGTTCTTTGGGAGAAGAACAATAAGTTTGTGAACTGGTCTTTCCAGGTAGGACCTCTGGCGCAGAGGTTTTCCATGTTTATCAAGTTCAGAGGTTGCCATGAGTAGTTTCACCCTTCTGACACGTCCGTCATCGCCGGGAAAGGTTTTCACAACCCTGGCTGTTTTCCAGTCTGTCCTGCAGATCCCATCTTCTTGGAGTAGGACAATGTCACCTTCCCGGATGTTGTCCTGCGTTTGTTGCCAGATGCTTCTGGTTTGCAGAGTTTGCAGGTATTCCTTCTTCCATCTGGTCCAGAAAGTGTCTGCAAGGTACTGCACTCGCCGCCATCGCTTCTTCAGGTACAGGTCTTCCTTCTCGAAGACTCCAGGAGGAGGAGGCATGACAATGCCAGGCTTCATGGTTAGGACATGGTTAGGCGTCAAGGGCAGTGGGCCGTCTGCTCTTTCAAGATTTTCCACAGTCAATGGTCTGCTATTGACGATAGCCATCGCCTCGTACATCAGTGTTCTTAGGCAGGATGTGTCGAGTCTAGCAGCACAGTTGTCCAGAATGCCTGTAAGGACGTTGCGGATGTTGCGTATCTGCCTTTCCCAAATTCCACCCATGTGGCTGGATGATGGGGGGTTGAACTTGAATTCGCAGTCCAGCTCAAGCAATCGAAGTGCGACTGTTTTGTGGTCCAGCTTCTTCAGTTCTTCTTTTAGCTCATGTTTCGCCCCAATGAAGTTTGAGCCTTGGTCACAGCGTATCATTCGGACCTTGCCTCTGAGAGCGATGAAACATCTGAGGCCATTCAGAAATGCATCGGTTGTCATGTCATCGAGTACCTCAATGTGTACTGCTCTCATGGCCAAACATGTGATCAAAAGTCCGTATCGCTTGACTTCCTTACGGCCTTCCTTCACAGTGAAGGGTCCAAAACAGTCTATTCCACAGTAGGTGAATGGCGGAGATGGCTCTACTCTTTCCTTTGGGAGGTCAGCCATCTTTTGGCCTTTCGCCTTTCCACGATGTCTGATGCAGGCTGTGCACTTGTTGATAAGTGACGAGACAACTCTTCTGCATCCCAGGATCCAATATCCGGCAGAGCGGATTGCGTTTATTGTCAGGCTCCGACCTTGGTGGGCTGTCTTTTCATGTTGATGTGCAGTGATGAGGTGAGACACGTGGCTGTTTTTCGGCAGGATCAAGGGGTGTTTTACGCCATAGAGTTCTGAAGTCTTCTTGATTCTGCCTCCAACTCGCAGCAGGCCGTCTTCGTCAAGAAATGGGTCAAGCTGGCTGAGCGGGCTCGACTTCGACTTCAGATCACTGACGTCAAAGCTCTCTCTTTGGATACATTTGACAATGTTCTGTTCAGCTCTCTTCTTGGCTTCGACATCCGAGATCTCCTTTCCCCGTTTGCGTGCACAGCACATGACGATTCTGGCAACAGCTGTGACTGCGCGTCTGAGGCTGGAGAATCTCCTGATTCTCTCTTCAAAGGTAGTGAACTTTGCCCCTTGTGTAGTGTGGACTGTTGCGCTCTTGATTTCTTTGTCCTGAGGGTCCACTTCAATGTCTGCGTCATTTATTGTGATTTCCCTTTGCCAGAGAAAATCTGGTCCTTTTAGCCAGTTTGATGTGGACAACTCATCCACTGACAATCCACGAGAGGCATGGTCTGCTGGATTCTCTGATGTTGCAATGTAGTGCCACTGGTCAGGATTGGACCTTTGGCAAATCTGTTCCACTCTGTTCGCGACATACATGTGGAATCTTGTTGTCTTGTTTTTGATGTATCCCAAAACCACCTTTGAATCAGTCCAGAAGAAGTTAGTGATGTTTGGGTAGTCAAGTTCAGCATCCAGAAAAGCTGCCGTCTTCGCTGATAGTACAGCTGCCTGAAGTTCCAATCTTGGAACTGTTGTTGCCTTCAGTGGAGCTACTCGGGCCTTTGCCATGACAAGAGTGCAGTGTGCTTGGCCGTCGTCACTTCTCAGGCGCAAGTATGAGCACTGCCCGTAACCTTGCAGCGAGGCATCGGAGAAGTGGTGAAGTTCAACTCCGACTGGCGAGCTGATGTTCCCCAGGTAACATCTTGGGACTTTGAAGTCTGTGAGCTTTTGCAGGTCACTCATCCATTTCTCCCATTGTGGGCGGAGGTCTTCAGGGATAGGGTGGTCCCAACCAGCTCCGCCTCCACACATTTCTTGGAGAATCATCCTTCCCACTAGGACTACAGGTGCAATGAGGCCCAAGGGGTCGTAGATTGATGCTACAGTGGCCAAAATTCCACGTCGTGTCAGTGGGTTGTCTTTTGGGTTCAGCTTGAAGCAGAAGCTGTCTGATTCCATACACCACTGCAGCCCCAGGACGCTCTCAAGTGCGGTGGTACCAAGGTCCGTGTTTTTGTTGGCTTGAGCAGCACCCCCGCGCTCAGACTCTGGAACGCTGTTCACGACCTCATTGCTGTTTGAAACAATCTTGTGTAGCCTCAGACCGCCTTTTGAACAGATGAGCCTGGCCTTTTCGAGCAGATCAATGGCTGCTTCAGCTGTGGACTCTCCCTTCAGGCCATCGTCCACGTAGAAATCGTTCATGAGAAAATTTGCAGCCCTTTCTCCCAGGTGTTCGTGGTCTTTGGCAAGTCGCTTCAGTGCGAAATTGGCGCATCCAGGTGAGGACGATGCACCAAACAAGTGGACTTTCATGCGATAATCGACTGGAGCCTTGGAGAGGTCTCCATCCTCCCACCACAGAAACCGTAGATAGTCTTGGTGTCGTCTTTCCACCCGGAACTGGTGGTACATTTTCTCCACATCGCATGTGAAGGCGATGGGGCCTTGTCTGAATCTGCAAAGGACTCCCACCAGTGAGTTGACGAGGTCAGGGCCCTGAAGCAGATGATCGTTGATACAAGTCCCTTGGTATCGAGCGCTGCAGTCGAAGACTACTCTGACCTTTTCTGGCTTTTTGGGGTGGTATACTCCATGATGGGGGATATACCACTGAGTGTCGTTCATTTCATCACTTGGGACCTTCTCCGCATCCCCTCTGTCAATGATTTCCTTCATAAAGGCTGTGTAGTGTTGTAGGTACTGAGGTTTTCTTTCAAACTGCCGTTTTAGAGCCATGACTCTATGATAGGCTGCTTGTCGATTGTTGGGCAGCTTTGGCTCGCCATTTCTGAAGGGAAGTGGCATTTCATAATGTCCATCCTCTGTTTGATGAATGCCTTCTTCAAGTGTCTTCAGAAATTGTTTGTCTTCTTGGGACATCGTTTGGTCAGGTGGGCTCAGTTCCTGGAAGTCTTGCTCCATAATTTTCACGAGATCTGCCGTCGTGACCTCTTTAATGTGAGTCTTCTGCACATAGGTCACTGATCTCTCTGGGTGGTAAGCTGAGTGAGCAACTTCCCCTGTGATCACTCTATGTGAGGTTCCGATAGCATCGAAGCTTTCTGTGATGCCGCCGACGATGCTCCAACCAAGCTCTGTCTCAACTGCATATGGCTGATCATCGTCTCCAGTGACACAGTTCAATGGTGCCAGTGCTCTCGGGCAGTTATATCCAATCAACAGCCCAACGGCGCAGTCTTGTTTGGGAACCAAGACGTTCTCCAATCTGCTCAAATGTGGCCATCTGCCTGCCGTTTCTGGTGATGGAATGTGCTCATCGTCAAGCGGGATGTGATCTCTTGAGTAGGTGACAGGCAGGTGTATCGTCTTCTCCGAGTTGAAGCCTCTGACCCTCAAGTTTGAGTACTTCTGACATGCCACTGTGACGCTAGTGTCTGTCATCGTTGTCAGCTTCAAAGCAGCTGGTGTGGAGGAGGCCTGCAAGTCCCTTGCCACGGACTCCAGAACAAATGTAGAATCAGACATCGTATCTAGGAGTGCGTAGACCAGTATCTCCTGGTGTGGGTTTTCGTCTGTCGACAGAAACACTGGGACAGCCATTGACGTCAAGCTGCTCTCTGTATTTGAGAGAACCTTCCTGCATGATCCATTCTTTAGATCAGTTTGTTGAGTATCCTTCTGATCATCCCTTTTCATTTCCTTTGGAGGACGCTGGTGATTTGACGACCAGTTGTCGTCATGAAGGCTCGTAGGATGTTTCTTGCTGCACTTCTTGCAGTCACACCGTTTCGTGCAGTCCTTTGACATGTGCCCTGGTCTTAGGCACCCAAAGCACAGGCCTTCCTTTCTGACGAAATCCTTTCTTTCTGACATCTGCTTTCTCATAAAGTCTCTGCACTCATTCATTGAGTGATGTTGCCTTTTACAAAACAGGCAACTTGTCGAGGATGCAGACGTCTGGGTGTTCTCATTGTGGTTGTTGGAAACCATGTTGCCGTTCGTATTCAGGACTGTCTTCGGAGGCCGAGGTTGTTCATGATGCCTTTGGCTTTGTGGCCTTGGACCCGCTGGTAGAGGCTCAGCGGAGAGGACTGGGTCATTCACAATCTCAGATTCTTCGACAACAAATTGCGTGAATTCCTGGAACGTCGGGTATCTGGCCTTGTCTCGCTTGGTTGTTGCCGTTGTCCGATTCCATCTGTGGGCTATCCAATCTGGAAGCTTGGCTGTGATCTTTCTGATCTCACGCACGTCGTCGAGAATTTTCAGGTCAGGTACTTCGGCAGCTGCAGCTTGACACTGGAGAAGGAAGTCAGACAAGTTGCGAAGGCCCGCTTTATCCTTGTTAGCCACCTTAGGCCAGGCGTCCAGTTTGGTGCGGAAAGCTTCAGAAACGGCAAAGGGGTTGCCAAACCTCTTTTCCAGAATATCCCGAGCTTGCCTGTATGCATCGTCACTTCTGAGCATGAAAAAGCCACTGACGGCCTCCCTGGCCGGCCCACCTAGGTAGCGTTTCAAGTAGTGGATTTTGTCTGACGGTGCGATACCTCTATTCTCAATCAGTGAGGTGAATGAGAAAATCCAGTCAGGATAGTGAAGTGGATCGCCAGTGAAGATGGGTGGCTCTGGAATAGGCAATCGACTTGTGGTTATTGCCCTTGCTAGCGCATCTGCAAATTGTTCGGTAGTTTGGCTCCAAGGAGTAAACACTGGAGCATCATAGTTCAGGTTTGTTCTTTGTGCGTGAGTATCAGACTGATGCAAGGCCTGAGCTTCATGACGCAGGTTCGTTCCTTGTGAGCGATCACCAATCTGACGCAAAGCCTGAGCGTCGTGGCGCAGGTTTGTCTTTTGCGATCGGCCATCAAACTGATGCAAATCCTGAGTGTCATGGCGCAGGTTTGTCTTTTGAGCACAATCATAAGTCTGATGAGAGGCCTGTCTATGCGGCATGATGTTGTTCCAATCATCAATTTGATGCAAGGCCCGTCTGTGTGGCATAATGTCTTGTCTCTGTGGTGCAGTGTGGCTCCCTTGGCTTGATTGTGAACCACTGTTAGGCTCGTCAAGCACTTTCAGTCTTGCTTCCTCCATTTTCAACTGAGCCACAATTTTTTCTTCTTCTATTTCTCTTTTCATCTTTGCCATCGTTCTTTCTGTTTCCATTCTGCGTAGATTTTCTTCAAATTCAAGCTGTTCCAATTTTTCTTGTCTTTCTTTCTCAAGACGCTGTGACTGTAGCTTGGCTTGTAGAGCGGCAGCTTCAGCTGCGGCCAGAAGTCTCTGTGATGAAGTAGAAGAGGCCTTAGATCGCTTTGACGCATGAGAAACTACTGAGCGTACAGGATTATTCATGTGCTTTGTTGCAGTAACAATCTTGTTCATGGTTGAGACTGCCATATTTGCCACGTCGTTGAGCAAACCATCAGTGCTTTCTTCACCATCATCCAATTCATTTATCTTCTCAGCAGTTTCTCTCAGTAGGCTGATTCGGGATGTAATCGCTTGGCGCCTTGAAATCATATCTTCACAGTCCACAGTGCTCTGTTGTAGCAGACTGTCAGTGTCAGTAAGAAAGTCCAGCAACCCACAATGTTCAGAGTGAAAGGCTTGTAAAAGTAGTTCTTTCTTGTAGCTTCTGCCCTTTTCTGTCAGTTTTTGTTCCCTTGCAGAACGTCTGACGCTTTCTGAGTTCTCTTGTCCTTCGTTCATTTCAAGAGGGTTCAGATTTTCCTTTTCCATAATTTTGCCAGTCGATGTCTTCCAAGTTCTGGCCGGTTGTTGACCTATGTCGAAGGTCAATGGTTGAAAGGTCGCCTTTCTCTTCAGGCGCGTTTTCCTTTACTCTGGTAGCGAGTTCGTTTTACTCTGGGAACGAGTTTTACTGTCACTGCCTCTCGTCAAATGATTCAAAACAACGCTGGGACTGGTGTACTTTTATTTGTCAATAGCACCGTAAAACTGCAAGAGAATAAAAAGGTCATCAATACAAGACCCATGTTCACCAATGATAAAAGTTAGAGGAACAAGAAGCATGGTCACAAATCTTCCGACAAGACAATCATTTATAATGCTAAAACCATGAGAAAATAAAAGAAACATCGAAGCGCTATTACATAATTACTCATACCTCGTTGTCCAAGGAATCTAGAGGCAGAGAGAGTTCCATGAGTTCAGTGGCTTTCAGTGGGAGCGACCCAGTGTCGCTTTCATGAGGTTCTCTTGAGCGAAAGAACCCAAGATGGCTTACATTTACCGCTCAGCCGGAAAACCGCGCATGAATACAGAAAACTGTTACTTGAAACAATCCACCGAAAAACCATCGAAAAATCCCGAACCACAACTACTCATCCATCAAAGGGCAGGTACACACATCAGTAAAAAATGTCCATAAAAAGGTGGCAGATTAAGAGAAAGAACCCGGAAAGATGGAACTATATCGCGTTATAACTTAGGAGTAAACAAGGGTTTCCCGAAAGTGGTCAAGGGGAAAGAATCCATGCAAAGTTATAAAAAGTTAGTTACACTTAAGGGGTCGCTTCCCTTTAACTGCATGGCAGTTACAATGGCCTCCGGGTCAAAGACATGCACAACAGTGTGCCCCAGCAAGGTTTCCTTGACAACGCCGCCATACTGTCGGTACCATTCTTTGAGCGTTTCTGGCATTTTGTACACGTTAATACCACCTGAAATAGTACATCCTATATTATTAGAACTAATTTCAGTAAGGTCTCGATAATTCCGCTTTGAACTGTACACTTGGCAAAACAAATACTGCGGCACTATTATTTTCCTCTGCTGAGATTGTGATCCAGTGTAATTTTTTTTTTAATATGTTCTGAAAGGTACTGACTTGAATTGGCTATCTGGTTCACTTTTCCAATTGGCGGTTTCTTCCTCAGGGGTGTTGTGACATCCGCTCAAATGAGTGTTGGTATCCCCCAAAATCAACCAGACGAGAACGTTTCGAATAGAAGAAAATAGAGAAGGCAGCATTTGTCATGTACGGAAAGAAAGTACTATCAATTATCTATTCAAAACAAACATTTGTACGGCTGTCTTGCCTACTGATTGTGTTACACCATTCCCACTGATTCTTTCTTTCTTTCTTTGGTGTTTAACGTCGTTTTCAACCACGAAGCTTATATCGCGACGGTTCCCACTGATGCAAGTGTAACATTTGTTAGAGGTTGAAACGGGCGGGGTGGTTTTTTTTTAGTCAAAATCAAAAAAAGGAACCGTGCAAATTTCCATTCAAGGACCGAGGAAGGTGAATGCAGCGAGGAAGAGAAGATGTGAGCCACCCTTTTGAGGCATGATATAGTGTTACAGGCACTGTATTGTCCCGATCAAAACCAGTCAGTAGCAAGGGCGGATCTGGGGGGGGGGGTTACACGGGTTACGTAACCCCCCCACCCCCCCAAAATAAAGAGGTAATTTATTGGCTCAGGATGCACCAGATAGCTCTATTTTGCTTCTTTGGATAAAAAAAAAATTCCGGGGGGGCATGCCCCCGGACCCCCCTAGAGGCTTAGGCGCCTTCGGCGCCGTCAACTTGTAACTTCGCAGTCATTTTGTAAACCCCCCCCCCCCCTCCAAAGTGAATTGATCCGCCCTTGAGTAGCAATCACGGGAGGGCCAACCAATAGTTAGAATTACAAAAAGGAAACATGATCAGTTGCACACAAAATTAATTTGTAAACTCCATTTAGTACATTAGAACTAGCTAGCCACAGAGACTTGCACATGCCAGCGGGTGCTACATACAGACTGCACAGACCCATGTCACGTCGCTGCGTTCAGCGGTGAAAAACAACATTAGTCCGCATGACTGCCCTCAAATGTATCCCAAAACCTGTCGCGTGACCTACTGTAACGTGATCTTTGTGACCGAAATCTTGAATCCAAAAGGTGTGCCTGATAGCCAAGTCAAGTTCCTTTGCGAGCACAGAAAGTTTTAATCAAATAACAATAGTATACAGTTTTCAGTTGGGGTACAATAAAGTGTCCCAATAACTTCTTTGAACAGTTTACAATAAAATAACAGGGCTTGAAAAAATGAGAGTGCAGCCGCTTTTTTTCATCATAAGAAACTACAGAAGAAGAAAACAAGTCGCGTAAGGCGAAATTACTACATTTAGTCAAGCTGTGGAACTCACAGAATGAAACTGAACGTAGTCCGCCGCTAGTGCAAAAGGCAGTGAAAGTGACGAGCCTGTTTGGCGCGGCAGCGGTTGCGCTGTGCTTCATAGCACGCTTTACTGTACCTCTCTTCGTTTTAACTTTCTGAGCGTGTTTTTAATCCAAACATATCATATCTATATGTTTTTGGAATCAGGAACCGACAAGGAATAAGATGAAATAGTTTTTGAATCGATTTCGGAAATTTAATTTTGATCATAATTTTTATATTATTAATTTTCAGAGATTGTTTTTAATCCAAATATAACATATGTATATGTTTTTGGAATCAGAAAATGACGAAAAATAAGATGAAATTGTTTTTGGATCGTTTAATAAAAAAAATAATTTTAATTACAAGTTTCCGATTTGTAATGACCAAACTCACTCATTAGTTTTTAAGCCACCAAGCTGAAATGCAATACCAAACCCCGGCCTTCGTCGAAGATTGATTTGCCAAAATTTCAATCAATTTAATTGAAAAATGAGGGTGTGACAGTGCCGCCTCAACTTTTACAAAAAGCCGGATATGACGTCATCAAAGGTATTTATCGAAAAAAATCAAAAAATCCGGGGATATCATACCCAGGAACTCTCATGTCAAATTTCATAAAGATCGGCCCAGTAGTTTAGTCTGAATCGCTCTACACACACACACAGACACACACACAGACACACACAGACACACACAGACACACACACACACACACACACACACACACACACACATACACCACGACCCTCGTCTCGATTCCCCCCTCTATGTTAAAACATTTAGTCAAAACTTGACTAAATGTAAAAACAGTCATAAACTGACATGAGAAAGTTTTGCTTTTTGTTCGTGAATCAGAAAAGCTGTAAAGCTTACCGCTGCCTTATTCTGGGAAAAGATATCAAATAAATCGACCGCTCTATTGAAATAAGAAGCGCTAAAGCTCGCATTTTTTAATGATCCGCTAACTTCGACCAACATTTGTAAGATTCACTTAACCTCGGCGTGTAACCTCTTCTTTTTCTCCTTGCAAATAAACAGCACTGTCATGTACAGACCGCATACATCCTCAACATTAAGGAATCGCTCTCATCTGTTTGATGAATGTTAACGTCATATCGTATCATATCAAACATATTTCGCTGCGCTGTGTTGCATTGTATTGTATTGTATTGTATTGTATTGTTCGCAAGCTTTTCAACATAATGCGTTGTATTCTATGTTATTGTATGGTAATCTATGTTATTGTATTGTATTGTATTGTATTGTTCGCAAGCTTTTCAACACATTGCATTGTATTCTTTGTTATTCTATGTTATTCTTTTGTATTGTATAGTATTGTATAGTATTGTACTGTATTGTATTGTATTGTATTGTATTGTATGTTAATCTATGGTATGGTATGGTATGGTATGATAATTATGATATATGATATGGTATGGTATGGTATAGTATGGTATGGTATGGTATGGTATTGTATTGTATTATATTGTATTGTATTGTATTGTAGGAAAAAGAGTATTTACCCAGTTTGTGCCTGAAGTAGGTGCCAAAGTATGGCAGCCCGCTTGGTCCAGGAATGTCAGAGAACGGCTTGGCGTCATCCACCACCTCTGACGCTGCTGACGTCACCGAGGACCGTAGTCGGAGTATCGTCCACGCCTGTTTCCAGTGGCAACCAAGGCACTGGATTCTGTGACCGCTCAGGCCAGCTGAGCCTTTTCTGATGACGTGGAACATGGCAGACAAGCTTCACAACTGGATGCTCGAGTATTGTTCTTGCGTGCCAAAGGGATTTCTATTTTTATTGTCGTCAAGTTCTCATACGTTCTTCTTACTTCTTGGCATGCGAAGGCAGAGAGACGTCCAAGCAATGTGCGAACAAAGCAGCTGAGCCTGCGAGAAGGTTTTCACATCTGCGATCAGAAATAAGTGCGACTAAGCCGTGGTTAAAATGAGAACCTAAGGCACAGTCCTTCTCATGAAAATACCTCTGCTCACCATCTCAGATCTGAACGGCACAAGACAATTCCCTCACTTGGACATATACCGACAATCAGCCTCCTGACTTGTTGCTGCCCAGGGGAATGTTTTGGATGTATCGCACGGGGAGTGGCGCGTGTTGTGGTTGTGCCTGTATGTTGTTGTGCGTATTGTTCTGTGTGCGTGGCGTCGTCATGGTGTCCGAAGATGTTTCGTTAACTACACTATACTTTTCTTCGTGCTATAGTTATGTATTTCAATGTGTTGGGTTAATGTGTTCTTCTGAAATGAATGTATGGTGCATGGTGGCTACGTGTGGTGGCTAAGTACCGTTGCTAAGAGTGTGTCACGTTTGGTTGCCATGTTTGCTAGGTGTGCTAGTCTTGGCGATCCACCACAGAAACACATAGAACGTATAACAGTGGGCGTACACACATACGTACAATGATGACAGACACTTTACAAACAAACGTGCGGTTGAACCGCGGATACGCTCATTGCTGACAGCACCGACATCACACCGGTTTAGACTAGAGAGAAATTAACATTCCACATTCAAAACCTTTTGACAAGAAATAATCTTGAAGCATACCACACACAATTCAGGAACTTTAAGAATGATCACAACATATTACAAAATATACATCCTATTTCTCTATCCTATTAGACCCCTTGGCTGCCCAATCTATCTCTTATTACACCGAATCTATCATAACGTTCTTCGTAACTCCTTATTATCAACAAACTTTTGCCTTGTTGGCTTTAATTCTTATCTACATTATTACCTAAACTTGGAACCTATCTTTCATGTATTAAGTGACCCCTTGGCTGCTAAATTTATTCTTCAATCTCACTGTACAACTCGTTACTATTAACTAAATTCCATATATAATATTTACGATTATCGTTAAAACCTAAATCCCTTTTAAACTCTAAAATCCTAATTTTCACCGTGTGATAGTACCTTCCGCCCTACGTCGGTGAGGTATGTGTTCAGAATGTGACGCCGGCATGACCTTGTGTTATGTTATATGAAGTCTTATATCGCGCGCGTATCTCCAGACTCGGACTCAAGGCGCAGGGATCTATTTATGCCGTGTGAGATGGAATTGTTTACACAATACATCACGCATTCACATCGACCAGCAGATCGCAGCTATTTCGGCGCATATCCTACTTTTCACGGCCTATTATTCCAAGTCACACGGGTATTTTGGTGGACATTTTTTTATCTATGCCTATACAATTTTGCCACAAAAGACCCTTTTGTCAATCGTGGGATCTTTAACGTGCACACCCCAATGTAGTGTACACGAAGGGGCCTCGGTTTTTCGTCTCATCCGAAAGACTAGCACTTGAACCCACCACCTAGGTTAGGAAAGGGGGGAGAAAATTGCTAACGCCCTGACCCAGGGTCGAACTCGCAACCTCTCGCTTCCACAGAAACACATTACCCAATATTGACGGACTGTGTGATGATCTCTTCTGCTATTGGTCTGTTTCGACAGTGATATCAAAATCGAGACCGAATGTTAGATATTAATTCTCTGGACATTTTGTAATTACTGTAAAGAAATTACAAAAGTATTTGTGTCAGTTTTGGCTGTTCCATATCCCTCCCTCTGATTATTATTTCTTTTTGTTCACTCTTTTCTTGTACTTTTCAGTATTTTAAAATGTCTTTCCTTTCAAAAAATCTTTAGTCACTTGCTCAATTAAATTCTGGGATAATTACATTTTCATATATATTTGTTTGTTTTTAAATTTAGGTGTTTTTGTTTTTGAAGTGGGGCAGCAATAAAGAGGTCGTCGATATCAAAACTGATATCGACGGAAATGTCGTCGATATCACTTTTGCACTGAGCTCAGTTTTGCCCAATTGACCAATGGAAATCCACGTAACATATGAAATAGCAATATAGAACGTATAACGTGTGAGGTCACATAAGTTTGCAGAGTGGATGGATATCGTAACGCTGCGGATAAAGCGACGGTGTCTTTCGTTGATAGCCCTCGAGTTGAAGGGCGGTGTAGAGACCGATGATGTGGCATTATGTGGACCAGGGCTGGCGTAAATTCTAAAAGCGGTGACCTTTCGTTTGGAATCGGGGTAACCTTGCGTTCTGTTGTAAATCAACAAAAAAAAAATTATAACTTTTAACTCTCATATTTCTAAATCAATTTAAATAACTAAATTGTACCATAAATAATAACGTTACTCACTAAAAAGTCGTGAGAACCCGTATAAGCAAATTTAACATTATCCTAATAATTAATGTTTTATAGAACTGGAAAATGTTGAGGAGGGTGCAAAACAATAAAAAATATGTATACAAAAAAATGTGTGAAGTATTTTTAAAAGAAGGGTGTCGTGGAATGTGTTTCAAACCATAGTTTACTTTTAAATAAAAGGTTGTTCTGATTGTTTTCCTTCGTATTGAATGGTGGGGGAAGAAAAAATATATATAAACAAAACACAATATCACGCACCTAACGAAGAACAAGAAATGTTGTAAGCTTGTTAGTAATTGAATGACTGGTAAAAAAAATTGTTTTGGTGTCTACAATTTGGCTGTGTGTTCCAGATGAATGCTGCTTACAAGTTAGCTTGGTGAATTACTCAACACAATTTGGTATGATGGGTAGAAGGTAATAATGAGACCATATTTTGTTTTTGTTTTTTTTGTTTTTGTTTTGGAAATTGGGTGTTTAAATCGGTAAAATAATAATATCTAAAAATAATAATATCTAAAAAAAAAATAACCGTGCGGATTGACACCAGCGGCTTTTAAGAAATTAATGAAACATCCACGTTCTGTAGAAAAGCGTCCAGACTGTTGATATTCTGTATGTGTGTAAGTGGACGGATGGTTTTATCCCATGTAAAATCCTGGCCACATCTGAGATGGTGAAGCGAGTTGTTTAAACGAGAAGGACTGTGTCTTTAACTTGTCTAGCTTTGCTGAGAGTTTTCCTTCTTTTGACATCCTCGCCCTTGGCATTTCTTTTGTAGAGAAGCACATACAAAATAACAAAAACACCCACTGACTGACCAACCGTAACATGGCGATAAAATCCCAACCAGCGTTTTTTCTATTCAGGTTTTAACTGCGCGACTTTTTAACACACACACACACACACAAAAAACCGGGTCAGTGGGTTATTCACACTTACCATCAGAGACAGCTATATTCACACATACCATCAGAGACAGCTAGGATGAATCATGACACTGCCTCAAGCTTGAGTAGATGCAAGCTTTATGAAACTACGTAAGTACAATCAATGTTAGAATCCTTCAAATGTGTGTTAAGGCCAAAAAAAAAATAGGTGTGGTTACGGTAACATAGCCAAAAAAAATAGGGTAGGTAGGTAGGCAATCACTTTTTTTTTTTAACTTTTTTTTCTAATGTGTACAAATTAAACCTACTTGACAGGGAAATAAGTGTGCGACTCGGGCGCTTTCGCTTTCATTGCGTTTTTTGCACTCAGTTTTTTTTTTTTTGACAAATGTAATAAAAAGTTATAGGATCGGCCCCTAAAATTAGGGTAGGTCGGGTTACCGTAACCACACCTATTTTTTTTTTTAGGCCTAAGCGTTGGAATGCGACGAGACTGAGTGTGGTACAAAGGTATCACATTTTATGCACAGGTTCTTTTAAACGGACATATAGTTGCGCACAACAACATAATACAGAATCTTTTTTAAACGGTAAATTTTGGCGTGGGAAGGGGGAAGAAAATTGCTAACGCCCTGACCCAGGGTCGAACTCGCAACCAATACAATACAATACAATACAATACAATACAATAACTTTATTAATCTCTAAAAGAGAAATTACATTGCTGAGCTTTTGTGTCCGTAATAAAACATACATAAAACATTCAAAATTAAACATTTGTTCTTTGTCATTCATACATTCTTGTGTTCTTATACATTTCTTCAATTCATACATCAATATTCTATCATAATTATGTACATACATTTATTCTCTTTTAACAGTCTGTCTTCAAACCTCTCGCTTCCACAGAAACACATAGAACGTATAACGTGTGAGGTCACATAAGTTTGTAGAGTGGATGGATATCGTAACGCTGCGGATAAAGCGACGGGGTCTTTCGTTGATAGCCCTCGAGTGAAGGGCGGTGTAGAGACCGATGATGTGGCATTATGCGGACCAGGGCTGGCGTGAAGGATGGTTAGCGTCGATGTTGACCATTTGAGTGCTGCATTTGAATTTCACGCATTTGAATTTTTTTTTTTCGTCTTCCCGCATTTGATTTTCCCGCATTTGGTGGTTTGAATTTCACGCATGTGAGCTTTTGAAAGTCACGCATGTGAGCTTTTGAAAATCACGCATGTAGTGTATGCGTTGGGGTGTGTGTACATGAGATAGAGTTGCTTGTGACCGATGATGAGTCTCAATTCACCTTGAAATAAGTTGAAACATTTAAGTTTTCTATTAGATGAGATGGTAAATTCTTCAAGAGGTGAATGAAGAATCATTCTGACACATGTCTTCAATTCTTTCACATACTCAAGCAATGTGTGCAGTAAAACACATATACACATGTAAATGCGAAATGAGCCGTGTAGTTGAACTTGTTGAACTTGAATTGTGATTTGTGAGTTGTGAGCGAACCGTCGTGACGTATAAACTCCCAGTGATTTCCCATGTTGGTTGTTGCTATTCGTGTCTTGCTGAATTGTGATTTGTATTCACGCGTCAAAACACGGGACTCACTCACAAACACACCGATGCGGGGGGAGGGGGGGATACGTGCATGCGTGTGCATGCGTGTGCGTGAAATTCAAATGACAAGTAAGGAGAGATTTTAACTGGAAACCTGCGTGAAAATCATGTGTTAAGAAATGCGAGAAATTCATAGCGTAAAATTCAAAAGTGCGTGAAATTCAGTTGCACCACATTTGAGGGGGGGGGGGGGGTGTTACGGCGAGGCTGCCGTGTAAAGTGTGAAGTACCATGTTGTGGTTTTCCGACTTAGGAGTGGGGTAGACTGATTTACGGAGGTGTGGTGAACGGATCACTTGCCAGGTTTGACGTTGTTGTACACGGCATAGCAAAGTCGTCAAATACGTCATCTAAAAAAAAACCAATATATCGTATAAACAAATATCATAGTATTTTTTTTCTTTACACACCGAACCAAATAATATATACCATTACCGTTATTCATTCAGAAAAAAACCCATTCAAATATAAACAAATAAAGTTTTTTTTAAAAATCCGTTTTTCTTCAGGGACTTATCATCATAGTCGAAATTTATAACAACAACAAAAAGGTTCAGATATCAATTTTAATAAAACAATTATTTAATAAAATCTTTTTGTGATGTAGGCGTTTGCGCCATTGAATAATAGAGTACGAAGCGTAATGCTTATAGTCAACATATTGCGTTGGTTTAAAACAATATAATGGGGGGAAAAAACCAATAAAAAAATATATAATTTTAAAAAAAATCAAATAATGTTGTAAGGTGTAACTTTTACGAATTAGGTTGTGACTTAACACGTCAAAGGTTTATTTAAAATATTGCATACTAGAAGGTTTATATATATATACCAACTGCAGAATAATTACATAGAACTCAAAATTTTGGATCACAGATTGTATAAGATGAACATTATAGTTCATAATTGAACAACCGTTTTTCCATGGCATTGTTATATAAAACAATTTTCAAGCGAACAATAATAATACCACATTTATCAGTATATTAAATTATTAGGATACAGCACTCCCCGGTTAACGTCACTACCGTTTAAGGTCACACCTTTGATAACATCAATCAGGGTGTTGGTCCCGACCTAAAGCCTTCTTTGTATGACTAAGAAAACCTCGCTTAGCGTGACCTCGGATACGGGAACACCTCTTTTTAGGTGACCCCCCGTTCTGGTCTCTAAATGCAGAGGACCACCGCTTAAGATCGAGCGAAACTGAAACGGAAAAAAATCTCCCAATTTTGCGGCCTTGACCACAGGAGCTTGTATCCAACCACCGGTCCATAATTATTTACTCCTGCATGCTTATTATTTACTGCTGCATGCTTACCCTTACTACTACCATAGACCTATATAGGTCCCTGCTACTACTATTTATTAGTAAATGAATAATAATAAGTAGTAAACAGTAGTAGTAGACTGTTTGGCATAATGAGTAAATAAATGGAATAAGGAGTAAATAATTATCGACCGGTGGTTGGATACAAGCTCCTGTGGCCTTGACAGAGTTTTTTTTCTCCATATGTGACCCTCCACCTCGGAATGAGTCGCATGTCACCTTTGCATGATTTTTAATATTTTTACATTTTCAAAAAGAGATTTTGAAACTCTATCCAGTGGTGAAATCCGTTTTAGAAAAGAGCGAACACTTTTTGAGTTATAAGCCTGTGTCTAAGGTGATCCTCACACTGATACCTTACACCCCCGGACGTATACATATATAGTCAGTCGGCTAAGGACCGTTTTGGTTACTTTTTGGCGTCACGTTACGTCTCAATAGCACTACGTGTCGATATCACTATTTTGTGAAAAACCAATGTACTGTAGCGCTACGTGTCAATACGGCGATACGTGTCGATAGCGCTACGTGACAATAGCAGTACTACTAAACTGCAGACACTCCGCTTTGCCCTGTGTGCATATGTATTTATATTGTATTTAAATATTGTATATGGGACTTTTTCAAAAAATGCATAAAAAACCTGTCTTTTGACTTTAAAATTTTATAAATTCAAAAATGTTCATCCTACTTATCTGAAAATTGGAAGTGCTTAAGTTCAATGTCCTCCGGACCTTAAAGTATACTCATTTGCCCGTTTTATTGTATTTTTCTGTTAATTATAATAAGTTATCATGTGTAAGGGGGGGTCAAAATGCATGTCCCTTCGACATTAGCAGAATTTCACACCTCTGTAAAACGCACAGACAATTTTTTTTTATCATTTTGTTTGTTGGTTTATGTTTATCCCGTCATTATCTCAAGATAACAAAAACAAAATATCGATACAATCAGTAGTTTTGTTCTCCCAATTTTTGAAAAGTAAAAATTGCATGTCCAAGAGGTTTTGGTCCTTGCAGTTACCAGGAACCAAAATACGCAATAAAAACGGAATGCTCCCTGCTTTTCAAATGTGGTTTTCTTTACAAAAGAGTTCCAAGACGCGGAAAGCTGTGTGCAATCAGGTGGGTACATTGGATCACTTTTAGGCAATGAAATATGATTTTCATCAGGTCAAGGTGAAGGATGTTTAGCTTAACAGTTATGTGCAGTTACTGGGGTTTTCCATTACACTAATTAACACAAACATTTTGAATA
>NC_090248.1:58757568-58760068 GCF_037325665.1 Littorina saxatilis | reverse complement strand
TATGTCAGTGTGTGTCTCTCTCCGGATCTGCCCATTATCACGTCATTGAGTTTCAATTGGCCTCAAACTAAACTCTGATCTCCTCGGATAAGATCAATTTTTTCTACTGAAATTGATCTTATCCGAGGATCGGTTAACGTGTCCCTCGGATAAGATCACGATTTTTTTTTGTCCCAAGGGGGGTCACCTTATCCGAGGAGTACTGTAATGTTAAATTTGCTTATACGGGTTCTCACGACTTTTTAGTGAGTAACGTTATTATTTATGGTACAATTTAGTTATTTAAATTGATTTAGAAATATGAGAGTTAAAAGTTATAACAATTTTTTTTTTTTGATTTACAACAAAACGCAAGGTTACCCCGATTCCAAACGAAAGGTCACCGCTTTTATAATTTAATTTCAATATTTATAACTATTGTGTTGATTTTGTATGTATTATTGTTTTACTTACGTAAACATATTACGTCTGTACACCATTATGGTCCACTTCAGTGACCAACCGGCCTATTAAGATACACACCCCATAGTATGTAGAGGTTACATGCCGAGTCTCAGTGCTTATTAAAGATAATGGTCGAAGTTAGCGGATCATGAAAAATGCGAGCTTTAGCGAGCTTTTTCATGACCGCGAACTGAGACCATTATTTTTTATAATCACTGAGACGAGGTGTGTAACCTCTTTATTCCTCCTTTCTTCAGTTATTCAAAGAAAAGAGGAGTTTTTTTGCGAAAGTTTGATCGAATCCTATTCACTCAACCAGTCAACCTGCGCAGGAGATCGATTAATGCGCGGTTGTATAGTTCCGTGCAAATCATTCCATTCTGTTAACACTTCTAGTCAGTTTTCCTATTTTGGACAAAAATCAAGTGCACAGATATGCTGTTATTCTGCTGTGGCGACAAAGGCAGATATTGTGTGTTCTGTATATGTTTTGGTATCGCTTAGGATAGTGTTCTTTCGTCAAATGGGACCAGCAGACGAACTTTTGCACCCGTGTTCCAACGTTAAAAACTGTATGAAGTTCAGTTTTCTGGGGAAAATAGTGTATGAAACTGCTTTATGTTGTTTAAATTGATGACATGTGTGCATTTGGTTGCGTGTGATCTGTTTATTAAATGAAATATTCTTGAAAACTGACCGTCGGATTGCAATCTGTTGTCGAAGAAACTGAGTGAAAAGAAATTTGAAAGGGGAACTACTCTTGTCGCTAGACAAAGTATGAGAGTTACTTGCCTTGGGAATTTGCTTGTGATGAACGTTTGTGCACAGCAGACCTAGATTCAGAAAACAACCAAACTCATGGATTTTATATGGAGATTCATGTGTTCAAGCCTGTAGTTGTTAATTTAAATGCGGTATGTTTGTATTGTTTGCTCCAGAGATGTATACTTCGTACATTAGAGCGTTCGGAACTTTTCAGTCGCAAAAGTAGTACCGACGCAGAACAGCTTCTCAACCCATTGCGCTATCGAGGATTCAGGCTGTTGCTGGGTCGTTATTTGGTTGCTGGGTGTTTATCGAAAAATAACTAGCTCTACAAGTTCACAGAGGTAAAGAAGCAGAGGGGGGAATAACTGTTATTACAGGGTGACCCAAAAAAAAGAGTACCCAAACAAAACGTCATAAATTGAACAAAATTAAAGCAATCTTCATAAAATTTATTTACACACACAAGCAGCCTCTGCATGATTTGCACAGAAAATTTTAGCGTTCTAGCTTGTCTTTCAGGAAAGTTATGCTCATTCTCCAGAACATGCTCCAAATGGCCTCCGCGCCGATTCAGGCAAACTTGAACTCGCCGCGCAAAGTTATCAATCACCCGCACACACTCCTGTTGCGAGATTCCGCGAATGGTTGTTGTGATGGCTCGCTTGAGTTCTGCGATTGTCTGTGGGTTGTTCCTGTAGACGTTGTCTTTCAGGAACCCCCAAAGATAGAAATCTGGGGGATTTAAATCCGGGGGAGGCCATTTGGAGCATGTTCTGTAGAATGAGCATAACTTTCCTGAAAGACAAGCTAGAACGCTAACATTTTCTGTTGAAATCATGCAGAGGCTACTTGTGTGTGTAAATAAATTTTATTAAGATTGCTTTATTTTTGTTCAATTTATGACGTTTTGTTTGGGTACTCTTTTTTTTGGGTCACCCTGTACATGTGCCTGTGACTCACATAATGACCTTCGTCAGTGACCCTCGTCTAGTCTTCGTGGAATGCTTTAAGCAACCACGACAATGATAGCCGAGAAATTCGAACACTATCTTAATTACCTCACTCTAGAGAGCCACAGTTGCTCCTTACGACACAATTCGGGCCCCCACAGGGACGTGGCGAGCGACCAAATTGACCCACCGAATTTGCCTGCCCCGGACAATGAACTGTTTGACCTAAGTGCTTCATTTTCATAAGGAAGCACTTATTATCTGTATAATATGAATATAGGTGACCTTTCCTTTGACATTTTTATTTTATCAACGGAACCTGGCATCCATCAATGCAA